>NC_057810.1:360263147-360263827 GCF_018294505.1 Triticum aestivum
AAAACAACATTTGAATGTACATAGTACGAGACTTAATATCGATGTTTCAATTCGGTGTACATTGTAAGATTTGAACCGAGGACCATGCATACGGGTAATTATTTCGAATTCATGCCATACTAAGTTTTGAAAAGTTGACATTGACTCAATTTGTTGTGCTTTTTTGTAGGTCATATGTTTGAACCCATCCAAAAGTTTTCTCACTACCATGGTGTTCATCATATACATATGAATTTGTATTAAAAAAAGTAGCATGGATACAGTGAAATGCGAAATCCACGTTAGAATTGGAGATCGCTACGTGACACACACTCTAATTCAAATAACTAATTATGTGACACACACTCTAATCCACGTTAGCGTGGATACCGTTTCGAATTTTTTTTCAAATAACTCCTCATTAATTAATTTATAGTACTCCCTCTGTTCACTTTTATAAGACCTTGAAGACATTTCAGACAATGTGCAAAACAGTTCGTATTAAGTTGTTTGAAAGGACTTACAAAAGTGAACGGAGGGAGTATCTCGTTTCGAATGACTAATTATTGCAAGGAAAACACGGGCATGGTAATACATACAGATTCGTTTGCAAATGAAAGAAGATCCGTTTGCATTCTCAAATGTAGGCGCACCAGGTAGACCAGGGTCGTGTCGGGGTGGACGCTGCTTTGGTGCCTTAA
>NC_057810.1:360264409-360302332 GCF_018294505.1 Triticum aestivum
CACCCCCCACCCCAAATGACGATGACAAAATAGTTTCGCGCTTCCACGTTTCGGATTGAAATATCTGGCGGGCCCAATTCCAGCCCTGCAAAATCTCTCTTCTCCAATGTCCCCTTCCGCGCCCAGATTGCTCAAATCCCTAATTGGCCGCCAACCCAAGCAAAGTTTGAATCGCCCCTCATCTCGTCTCTTTCCCCACCTCTGTGTCGGACGACAACGACGAAGACGATGGTCGCGCTTCACCATTGCACCGGAGCTACCTCATCTAGGCCCTCGTCCACCACACCAGGTGGTCCACCGACCACGTCGGCCGCCGCAACCGACGTGCCTCACAGACACCGAGTTCCGCCGCATTAGGTGCGCTTCACCGACGCCGTCTCCCAGCTCACCGGGGCTACTTTACCGAGCACATCGTCACACCTCCGCCCCCCGAGGCTGTTGGGGCTTCACCAACGGTCTCGTCCACCGCATCGTAGCGCTCCGTTGCCACTCAAGATCTGCATCCGTGCGTGGCCAGCCAACGCCAGCGCATCACCCTCAACGGCTCTGAAGTGAACCGCACTCTCGCTAGGCGAGCATGCCCAAACGCCGGCCCGAACTAGGTATCCACACATCACTCCCTTGTGCACTGTTCCAACGATGTTTGGATATCCTTTCACTTCTCTCTTAGCTTACATGCCTATACAACTCTAACTTTAACTCTTATTTCTTCTGGAGATATCATCTGAAACAAGCAAATCCATTTTTAGCGAAGCATGACGGCGCTACGGGATCTGGTACACATCCTGCACACCCGTATAACCTTGTAAGTATCTATCCTCCGGTACAACATCAAGGTCGATTCCACTTATTTGATCAACCATTCGCCATGTCAAAAATGCAGAGGGGGATGCAAGGAGCACAAGGCCTGCACATCCAAGCAAGTGGTAACATGGACTTGTACATGGAACATCCCAAGCGCAAGCAGAGCTGCAGTGAGCCTGTACAACGAGCTAGCGTAAGTCCCTGCATTTCATTTAATTCGTACTGGCATTCGTGTATGATTTGTGTGCAGTGGTGGATCCATGAATTCAAGTTACCAGGGGCGAACATTTAACTTAAAAAATACGAAGGCACTTGCACTCCGGAAATCAACATAACTTGAGAAATGTGAAGCTACATGCACTTTAAAAACCAGCTAATGATACAAAGTAGTTCAGATTATCACTAAATGATGCAAGCACCAAAAAATACAAAATGCATCATGGCGTACAAGGACTACAAACATGGTCTGTACCTTCTTGAATTATTTGTTCTCTGGCTGAAAATATCAAAGTGTAATTGCACCTATAACCAGTGCGCAAACTGCATATCAATATATCTATCCTGCACAAGTATGCCAATAGTTTCAAACAACAAATTAGAAAAGTATTTATGCTATGTTGTCATGATACGGGGACTTTCTGGTAGATGGCCTCGACGTTTCCTCAAGCTATGAAAATGCACTATAATTTGCTTGTCATCAATGCCTGCAAATCTCTGTCTCTCTCAACATAGTAGATCATCATTAGACACTAAATCCTTCAATGAGCTTGCAAAATGCTTGCATTAGATCCCTCATTAGACACTATATGTTCATCACCAGGAGCATGTAAAATGTTTGCATCAAATCCTTCATTAGCAGTCTGTTCATTAGACACTTCAGGCTCAAGAACAACATGAGCTTGTATGTTTGCACCAGAAACTTGATTAGATACATCAGATTCAGTCAGTTCAGTACTGATTGGGGGAGTTATAAAATAAGTAGAAATTGGTTTCATATTCTCATCCCTACATACAAGCAGTTTTACAACACCATCAGGTTTAACTATTGGCCAGAAATTGAAGAGTTGAATTAGATATAATCAGGGATGTGATGTACCTGCTCGTTGCGCATGCTACTATTGCATGCTGCGACTGTCCGTTTGCGCAAGCTCGATGCCATGCCTATGTTGTGTCGGTCTGTCCAGCGGCGGCTAGGTTAGGAGCGAACCAGACTGGAGGCTGGAGCGAATGAATTGGGATTTTTCCTGCTGTCGATCGATATAGGAGGCGCTCGATTGGGCCGCGGGCCTGCTATAGGGCCTGCCTTGCACTTATGTTATTGGCCCATCCAAATTGAAACATTTTTCTTCATTTTTTACATTGCCTGCTCGTGCGTTGGGACGAACAAAACTAGCATGGGCCAACCTGGACGACTCAAACTAGGTGCACACTTTCCAGCCACCTGAGGCGGCCACCCATACCAGCCCCTATGGTGGCGTCGCCCCTTTTTGCGTGTATGATTGGATAGTGAAAAATATTCCAGTGGCACTTTTGATTTACCCATAGAATGGTTGAATTGCTTGTTTCTATGAACTGAGTTCGCCAATAATGTGAAGGATGCCAGTCTTTTCATCCTATTGTAGATTGCTTAGATCTCGATATGCCAAAAGTAATCGCATGAAATATACAGTAAAAGCCAGTGTGATGTGTGTGGCTACAACTAGTCTGACTACACGTCCTCATATAACATATCAAGGATGCACCATCTTACCAGATTAACCATTTGACTTACCAATGCAGTGTGGGAAGAAAGAAGTATTGGGACTGTGTATCCAAGCAATTGATGCCATGGACTCCTTCGTACAACCTTGTAAGCGAAAAAGAAGTTATATTGTGCCTGTATAAAGAACTAGCATAAGTTCAGTTACCTACTTCTCGGAATTTTAGTTAGCCACTTACTACAAAATTGTTCAATTATGTTGCTTGGCTTAATTTAGTTTGCTACTGATTACATAATGCCACAGCCTGTTAATCATATTGTAGATTGCGCCTATCTATGTGTTTGATACTTACTGTTAAGAATTACCTGTTTGCCTTAACTTAAATATCTGCTTGTTTGTTTAACTGCTTTGCTGCTGCAATAGCGGGTTACAATGATGTTAATAACTACTTTCCAGCATCCAATTGAAACTCTTTAATTCCTTGTTTGTTTAACTGGTTTGCTGTTATAACTCCCAATTGAGATGTTTTGCTAACTTCAACTTTTCTGGATCCAATCGGAACTTTAATGGCAAAACAGGTTAGCCCAAGATCAAAGAGCGAGGTCCCCATGGACGTTGCATCATCTCACAGCAGTGGTACCGGCCCAATCGTGCATTATGAATTGCCAACTACTGATGCTCTAGAGGCTAAACTAGTGGTAGAAAGAGATTCTGCTTCTGCACTTAGAGATGAGGTTGATATGTTGAGGAAGCAAACAACACAATCACAAGCAGTACTCAAGACAACCATTAAATATTTGGTGGATTTCAAAACGAAGCAAGCCGAGACTGACCAGATTGTTAAGGTCCTGAAGGAAAAAAGGAAATTAAATTCCTACTTGGTACATCATAGGTGAAATGTTCTTTCCATAGTTGAATAACCTTTGTGTTGTCTGTTCATGTAATCAATCAAACCATTTGTTTTAGAGATCATGTAATAATTTTTTTTGTTTTTTGGTTTGTAATTTTATTTGAGCACAAGTCTGTATTAATTGATAAGACTCGGAGACATTTCATTTCGATTGCTGTGCCAGACCTATAAATATGCCAATTGGGCTGAATGTGCATTCAGCAATAGTAGTAGTATAGATGGACCATAAGTGGCACACATCGGAAAGGGCCAAGATGCTAGCTAAAAAAAGGATGTTGTTGTAGCCAAAAAAAAGTACAGCGGCCTGGCTTATGTATGTTAGTTGATATTATTGATCCATATACTCTATAAGTGTTTATATGTCTGTTAGTTCTGTACATTCTTGGTTGATTGACTCGGTATTTGAATCTTGATACATGGCTTGTGTACATATCTAAATGGGAGTACACATTATGCTGCGTGTGACATTTGAGTTGGACATGAAGTGTTCCAAATATTCGAATTCACCTTAAACTGGATTCTAGCTTCTGAATTTGAGTATCGGCATTTGTAAACCATATTCATATATGACAGTGGAATACGTCTTTGTCGTACTTTTGAAGATATATAAAAACACATAGAATGATTTATAAAGATTCATAGAGGAATACAAAATGGATTCGGATTTAGTTGCCACGGTAAACGTGGATGCTTATTGTCCCAAAAATTGAAAGAAGCAGCAAAATGTCCACTCCCATGTCGGCTGCGCGAAGCCAAGTGTTTGGGAGATGGAAATTACTGTCTACCCATTACACGGACAATCCATCGGCCTAATTTCCACTGCTCTAAATAGGGGTAGCTTAGTAACTTCAATTAGACATGACATGGCCGCCTCTGAGCCCATTCCGACACGGTGGGCGTCAAACATGGGCGGCAAAACACATTTGATTCAAGATCGTCCGAAAGACCTCTGTTTCTCCCTCCATTCCCCATTCATACACGGTGGGCGGCAAAACAAACTCGACTCGGCCGAAATCGATGTAGTCAAATATTTTCAATAGGGGCAGGTTTGTAACTTCACTCAGACGTGACACAACCGTCCTACCTGTCAGCCCCTTTCATACACCGTGGGTGCCAACCATGGGCGCCAACCACCCTCTCCTCACCCAAAATCGCTCTGGGCAAATATTGGCGAGATGCGAGATTACCGTCCTATCCCCAACCAACGAGACGTCCAAATTTTAAACGGGGGCTAAGTTCGTAACTTTCCCATATTTCAGACAGGCGCGTCCCAAAAACATGGTTCCCCGTACCTCTCCCTCCATTTTCCCATTCATACACCGTCCGTGCTAGAACACCCCATCCCCACACCAGGCTCCGTCCGCCACCCCATCCATCACCGTCGTCCTCCACCACATCCATCGCCACCGTCCTCCACCATGCCGGAGCGCCTACCAAGACCGCGTCGTCCACTGCTAGAGATGGACGTTTCTCATCCACGAAAACGGACCAATAGCCTTGCAACGCGTCCTCTCGCTTCATCGGCGCCATCGTCCTCTTTGTCGGGGCCGCTCACACAACCTTCTCTTCCATCGCAATGGGACTTATCCCCCGATGCACCCGTCTACCGTCGCAGATCTGGTTCAACGCCACCGACAGCCATCGCACCCCCGATGCCTACATGGCGCCGCAAGAGAGGTGGTACTTCATATCTCCTCAACTTTTTGATATCAACCAGAAAATAGATCTTAACTTGGTTACTCTACTTTCTTTTCAGCTCTTAGAATTTAGTTCTTAGTTCGAAGCAAACAATGGATGCTAAATATCATTTCTCCGGTTTGCAGCTTCAAATCTGCCATGGCACAGCCATAATACGGTTTAATTGATCATGCTTAGGGTTTAATTGATCATGTTGGTTCTGTGGTGGTTTCTTTAATAAAAATTGGAGGGGAAACCCTCTTTTGCTAAAAAAATATGCTTAGAGTTTCCCCCTTTTATGATCACTATACGATCAGAATACGTGCTTCGTGTCATAATAACACTGCTCCACCCATCAAGCTAAACAAGCTTAGTTGTTCAAATACGAATCTGATATTATTAAAACAGAGTTGTTTAATTTGTCAGCTAAATGTTCCTACATTAGTTTCGAAAATGCATGTTCGTCACTCGGGTGTTTATCTCTATAGGGTGCCCACGGTGGGCCGGCCCACCCTGGGATTTTGGGTCGTCCCACGCCCCGATTCCCCTCTGTTCTGTTGTGCGCTTCTGATCTCTACTCTCCCCCAGTTGCCTGCCTCGCCGGCGACTTGCCGTCCCTGGACGGCATGACTCTAGGAGGAGATGCCGGACTAACAGGAGGCCAGGAGCCGCTCGCCCAACAGTGTCACCGTTGCCCGGGAGCGCCGTCGTGCCTACCTTCCCAGTGTGTTTAGGGCTCAGGCGTGCAGCACCCACCAAGCCAACCCGATTTATCCTGAGATACGTCCTCAACACTCAGCAGCCACTCCTCATCACCCATTTTCTAATTGATTCATTACTCATTAGGCAGGACTGTCATTAGGGTTTGTTGTGTGCTCAGTGCTACCTGCACTTAATGGTTCAGATGTATTTCGGTAATCTTTAGTACCTCTAAAGTTCACAGGGTTTTCAAAATTCTGGCCCTCGGAACAGACACTAGTCATTTTGGATTGTTGGTCGTAGTGACATTGACCCAGATTACTACTGCAAGCCAGGTTTGTTGACAATTTTACTTGTCTTTCTTACTCACTCGATATAATATCCAATTATTCACATCGATTAGTTGCAAACAATAAGTGCTAGACAAACTTCTTCATTCAGATTTTGGACGGTCTCTTACTGCAGTTACAATTCTGCATACTTGTCCTAGTAAGCTCACAAGTAAATGATTGATTCACTACATCTATGCTTGCCTTGTCATATTTGTTGTCAATGTTTATTTGTTCAAATACGAATTTCATATGATTCTAATGTTCCTACTTCAGTTTTGAAATGTGTGCCTGCCTGTTATAGAGACATAAGGGGTTTGTATTTCTGTGTGTGGTCTGGTCAGCACGGTTGGGGGGTGAACTTTGCATATGCAGGGGTTTATAGGGAGACACTCTTTGAGTTGAATCCACAATGCATTCCATAGATAATCTGACTATTTTTTATGTTTTCATGAATCTCAGATTCTGAACAGCATCATTAATGATTATGAGCTTGCGCGCATGAAAAGAATAAAGCAGAACAATGCCATGGCTGTCAAACTTGGCATTAAGGAACTGAAATCAAGTCTGGATGCAATTCAATGCAAACGCTCTCCACCTACAGATTCATGCTCAGAATATGATCCTAACATTGATTCTGAGCTAGAGGGAGACCTAAGTCAATGTAGCTCCCTAGTGGAGGAGTCAGAGGAAGATGCCATATCTTATTCACCCATCAAGGTGCTTGCTCTAACTTTCCAAGGTTACATTGCTCGCACATATCTTGCAACTGATGCTTTGCATTGCTTCTACTTTGTTGAACTACCATTAGCTTAGTTAACACATCGTGTATGTGAATACGCCCTCCCTATCCATTTCCGGTACATATTCCATTTGTCATCATACCATATTTATCCATTCAAATGTTGTTCTTGTGTATTAGATGTTCAAAGGAAGAGGGCGATTGCTGGTCATGGAGGAGCACAAGAAAAGTATTTGGAAAAGGTAGTGGCACCTGATAAATCAAATAGCACATTAGGTGTAGTTGCAATATCACCTGACCCACAAAACACCCCAACTCTAGCAGACTCTAGCCCTACTACACTGGTTATTTCTGATGCCCCAACTCAGCAGACCCCAACAGCAGCAAACAGTATGATTATGCCAGTTGACATAGCACCAGCTATACGACGCAAAACCCCCATTCCAGCAAAGAGTACACCAAATCCAGTTGTCAAATCCCTTTTCGAACCAGAGAGAGCCCCAATTGCAGCAAATAGGACCCATGTTCCATTTCTTCCCAGTTCAGAAGACGAAGCTTATGTTGTTGTCAGGAACTTTGTGCGCATCTTTCCTTCATGGAAAGATTATACCGCAGACACAGAACAATTTCCAGTCTTCCTCCGCAACTTACGCGTAAGTAATGTACTAATGTTATTCATGGTCATTACTGCATATGTTTCTGCTGACAGAAGACACAAGATTTCATTCTTTTAAATAGGCGAGGAGCAAACTGGATTGTGATGACGAGAAAGGGTTGGTTGCGCTTTTCAAGCACTCATTGATGAAGTATCGTCCTACCTGAGGCAAACGCACTTCGATGGCAAGCCTCTGAACGAAATTTCTGTAAAGTCTCCGGTGCTACATTTATCCGACGGTGACTGGAATAATCTTGTTACACATTGGTCTCGGCTGCAGCGTAAGGTACTGTCTATGATATCACATCACAATTTGAACTACATTTATGCATTTGCCTTAATGTCTCACTTGTACGAAAACTGTTAGCAGAAGAAAATCCATTCTCAAGGGACCACAGAATCTCGCAACTATACTGCACACTGCATTGCTCTTGTGAGTACCTCTTGCCCTGTATGACCATACTTACTTTCATAGCTGTTTGATTATGTAGCATCACTGCACATGTTAGCCTCATAATCGTCCATTTGGTGGACATTATAAGATCCGTATGGACTCTTACATAAATTTAGAATCAACCCAATGCTTTTGAAGAGGTTTAGCTCTGCAGTCCTCTTGTAAGGACTGAACTTGGTCTATCACTGTACTTACATTAACAGCTACTCCCTCCGTCCCATAATATAAGAATGTTTTGTACATTACACTAGTGTTCAAAACACTCTTGTATTATGGGAAGAGGGATTGGTTCATTTTGTAGCATTCTGCATCTTATCTCCCTCGCCCACCATTTACTAAAAAAGATCAGATCTATATTTAATCTTACCAACAAGTAGAATACACAGACAATGCCAGTGCAGAAGTGTAGCCCGTTGCTCTTGTCAATACATTTTGTCCTGTAACGCTTGTACTTCCAGGGATTGGTAGTTGATTATGTAGCATCAATCTGCATCTTATCTTCATTATCCTCTATCCCTTCCAGTATTATCATATCTATAATCACTCTCTACAAAATGTAGAGTACAGGCAATGCTTATGAAGAACATTATGTGCTGAAATTCTTGAGTTATCCTTCCCTTGACATGGAAGGGCATTATAAAGCTGGTGTTAACTGTTAATGTAAGTCAGTCCTTCTAAAGCATTTATCCTCAACTGCTGTTTAATTTGCTCATACTCCCTATCGTTTACTGCTGTTTAGTTTGCTGTTTCTACCAAAATGCATGTTCGCAAGAACCGTAAGTTCTAAGTTTTACTTGTAAAACCAAATTCCTTATTCATACCATGCACATTACTTAATACTCCCTATATGTATGCTTGTTTTTGTGGATCTATAATCTAGTGTGTGGTGAAGCAGCCCACATTTGCACCTTGTCATCTCCTGTTTTATCTTACTGATGTGGCTGATGATATGAACAACATGCCATGCACATTATCCAAAATAGATACAATGATTTTCTTTGCCCTTCATCTATGCTTGTTATGTTGACATGGTAATCCAGTAGTGTGGTGAAGCTCCCCGCATTATGAACAATGCCAAATTATGCTATTGATATTTTGAACTTACTCTTTATTTTCTAATTTGAAATTGGATGGAATTAACAGCACGGTTATCATCTTTGTTTATACACGTGCAAAACCTGTCATCTCTCTGCTTTGTTTCAGGGTGATATGCCTAATGGCATGCACAAGTCTGCTGAAGGCTGTGAGACAAACCCAACATATATTGCAGCAAAGAAGGCAAAACATCTTGAAGATAGCGAGACAACCCCAAAGTCTTGTCTTGATGCAGTGTTCAAGTTACTTGAGACTAATAGTCAGACAAGCTCACAGAATTCGTTGTTTGAATCAGTTCAACTACTTCAGTCCCAAGTTCTAGCAGAAAGGCATTCTGCAACTCAACTTCGACTTGAAGTCCTATCTCTAAGAAAGATTGTGGAGAACACCAATGAGAACCTCACCGCTAAACAGCTACACCTGGAAGCTATGACCGACATGCTAGGCCGGTTTCACAGCCTTGCTCAGCAGCTTGCGTAGCAGTTCCCCGCAAGGCTAACCTTTCTTGAACTGTCTTGGAAATGGTCTCAGTTCAGTATTATTTTGTTACGCTGCAATGGTGCCCAGTTTTGATAATCTGCTTCTTCATTGCACTTTATGATCACTGGTGGCGAACTTATTGTATAGTGTAGGTTTATTCTTAGTTACTATGCCATAATTTCTTTATTGTATAGAGTAGGTTTGTTCTTAATTCCTACTAGTTACTGCCATCATTCGCTATCTGAAAAAAAATCAGATGTAGTCGATCGGGCCGAAACATTTGACTCTAACGGGCCTGGTTTTTAGCGGGCCACAATTGGGCCGGCCTGCGTCTTTCTTGGGCCCGAATGATTGGGGGCTTCACACATTGCGCCAGGCCCAAACTTACACCGGCCTTTTATGGACCCAGAGCTTAGTTTGGCCCAGGTAGCGTTGGGCCATTAACAGGCTGAATATTGTACTGGCCTGTTACGGCCGAGATGAAACCATGGGCCTTTAGCAGGCCAAAATGCATGTTGGGCCTCAATTTTCACTAGTCGTCGACGGGCCTTCAGCAGGCCGAAATGTAGACCGAGCCTTTTTGGGCCCAGTTATCTCACAGGCCGTTACCAGGCCGAAACATATCTCGGGCCTTAGTTGGCCCACTGATATCATGGGCCTTTAAGAGGCCAAAAGCTTAGTACAGGCATCAACGGGCCGAATTATGCGACAGGCCTTTAACAGGCCCAAAGTCACATTGGGCTTAACTGTTGCCACCTTTAGTATGGGCCGTTAGTGGGCCCGTTGTCCCGTCGGACCATATATGGCCCATGGGCAGCACGAGCCATTCCCAGGCCAAAAGTCACACCGGGCTGAAATGGCCCATGTCTACATCAGGCGTCTAACAGGCCGAAAGTTACTGGGCTGTATTTGGGCCCAAATATTCAGCGAACAATTAACGGGCCAGATCTGGCTTCGGGCTGCAAATGGGCCCAAATATTGGGCGAACAATTAACGGGCCAGATCTGGCTTCGGGCCGTAAATGGGCCCAAATATTGGGCGAACAATTAACGGGCTAGATCTGCCTTCGGGCCGTAAATGGGCCTTTATTAAGCAGGCCGTTATTGGGTTGGCCCACTAGTACCTGATTAAGTACTACGGGCCTTTGACTGGGTCGGCCTTTTTAACCTATATGGGCCTCTGTTGGGCCCAGCCACGTGTCGACGTATCATAGGCATGTCTCCTCCAATGGACGGGAGACATCTGGCCCACTGACGAGCTGACAGGTATTCCCTTCGGCCAATCAGAATTTTACACATGGAAATTTCCCATTGGTCAGGGTTGTTAACGGGTTATCGGATCCAAAATTCGACCCGATAGCTTAACGGTGTTCCGTTACAGTGGATGCCACGTGTCGTTCACCCTTGACGAAAGCACTTCTATGACACGTGATTTATCGTCATGGAAGTGGACACTTCCGTGATGATAATTTTGGTAATGTCATGGAACACTTCTACGACAGCACAGGTATGACTATCTTGATTCTGTCATAAAATCGTCATGGATGTACATGCATGACAAAAAACGCGACCTACTGTGACAAACATGTATCATCACGGAAGTGTATTTTTTAGTGTTTATGGACTGGTGCAAGCCTCTCGGAGTTGGAATAAATGCTTTGATAGTGTGATCAAAGCATATGCTTTTATACAGACTTTTGGAGAAGCATGTATTTACAAGAAAGTGGGTGGGAGATTTGTAGCATTTCTAATATTGTATGTGGATGATATATTGTTGACTGGAAATAATATAGAATTTCTGGATAGCATAAAGGGATCCTTGAATAAGAGTTTTTCAATGAAAGACCTCGGTGAAGTTGCTTACATATTGGGCATCATGATCTATAGAGATAGATCAAGACGCTTAATTGGACTTTCACAAAGCACATACCTTGGTAAAGTTTTGAAGAAGTTCAAAATGGATCAGTCAAAAAAGGGTTCTTGCATGTATTACAACGTGTAAAGTTGAGTAAGACTCAAAGCCCGACCACGGCAGAAAATAGAAAGAGAATGAAAGTCATTTCCTATGCCACAGTCATAGGTTCTACAAAGTATGTTGTGCTGTGTACCGGACCTATTGTGTACCCTGCCCTGAGTTTGGCAAGGGAGTACAATATAAACTAGGGGCTGTTTAGATAAAGATGCAATAAAGTAAATATAGTGAGTGTGGAAAAGTGGTGGTAGGAGTTGCGAAATTGTCCCTAAGCAATTTACTACTTTACTAGACCGATAGCAAGTTTTATGTGGGAGAGGCCACTGCTAGCATGTCATCCCTGACTTGGAATTCTATGCACTTATGATTGGAACTATTAGCAAGCATCCGCAACTACTAACGTTCATTAAGGTAAAACCCAACCATAGCATTAAGATATATTGGCCCCCCTTCAATCCTGTATGCATCAATTTCTATGCTAGGTAGAAGCTTCTGTCACCCTAGCCCTCCAATACATAGTCCTATCAACATACAACTAAGCCTATGGTGTGATCCACATGCGTGCTCATATGATGGGCACCAAAGGACAGCAACATAACCACAAGCAAATTAAATCAATCATAGCAATTCATCAACCACCAATAGGACAACGAAAATCTACTCAGACATCATAGGATGGCAACACATCATTGGATAATAATATGAAGCATAAAGCACCATGTTCAAGTAGAGGGTATAGCGGGTTGCGGGAGAGTGGACCGCTGTAGATAGAGGGGGGAAGGTGACGGAGATGTTGGTGGAGATGGCGGAGGTGTTGGTGAAGATCGCGGTGATGATGATGGCCCCCGGCAGCGCTCCGGCGCCACCGGAAGCAAGGAGGAGAGATCCCCCCTTATTCTTCTTCTTCTTCTTCTTCCTTGACCTTCTCCCTAGATGGGAGAAGGGTTTCCCCTCTGGTCCTTGGCTCCCATGGAGTGGGAGGGGCGAGAGCCCCTCCGAGATTGGATCTATCTCTCTGTTTTTGCGTTCTCGGATCCTTCCCCTTCACCGTTTCTTTTATATCCGGAGATCCGTAACTCCGATTGGGGTGAATCTTTCGCCCAGATTTTTCTCGTAAAATTAGCTTTCTTGCGGCAAAAGAATGGCATCAAACGCCTTACGGGTGGCCCACAAGGGTGCCAGGCGCGCCCAGAGGGGAGGGTGCGCCCCCTGTCTCATGGCCACCTCGGGCACTATTTCGCGTTGATTCTTCCTCCGGAAAATCCCAAATATTCCAAAATAATTCTCCATCCGTTTTTATCCCGTTTGGATTCCGTTTGATATTGGGTTTCTGCGAAACATAAAACATGCAACAAACAGGAACTGGCACTGGGCACTGGATCTATATGTTAGTCCCAAAAAATAGTATAAAAAGTTGCCAAAAGTATATGAAAGTTGAATAATATTGGCATGGAACAATTAAAAAGTATACATACGACCGAGACGTATCAGGGGGCACCCCTTAGACACACAAGTTGACAATTGTTTTAGCCATGTGCGGTGCCCCCCTCCATAGTTACACACCTCGGTCATATCGTCGTAGTGCTTAGGCGAAGCCCTGCGCCGGTAACTTCATCATCACCATTACCACACCGTCGTGCTAGCGAAACTCTCCCTCGACCTCAGCTGGATCTAGAGTTCGTGGGACGTCACCGATCTGAATGTGTGCAGATCGCAGAGGTGCCGTACCTTTAGCGTTAGGATCGGTCGGATCATGAAGACGTACGACTACATCAACCGCGTTGTCATAACGCTTCCGCTTTCGGTCTACGAGGGTGCATAGACAACACTCTCCCCTCTTGTTGCTATGCATCAGCTAGAGATAGATCTTGCGTTACCGTAGGAAATTTTTTGAAATTACCGCGTTCCCCAATAGTTTGTTGGGTTGGCATAGATCGAGATTAGGATTTGTCACTCCGTGTATCAGAGAGGTATCTCTGGGCCCTCTCGGTAATGCTCATCACTATAAGCCTTGCAAACAATGTGACTAATGAGTTAGTTACGGGATAAAGCATTACAGAACGAGTAAAGAGACTTGTCGGTAACAAGATTGAACTAGGGATGATGATACCGACAATCGAATATCGGGCAAGTAACATACCGATGACAAAGGGAACAACGTGTGTTGTTATGCGGTTTGACCGATAAAGATCTTCGTAGAATATGTAGGAGCCCATATGAGCATCCAGGTTCCACTATTGGTTATTGATCGGAGATGTGTCTCGATCATGTCTACATAGTTCTCGAACCCGTAGGGTCCGCACGCTTAACGTTCGATGACGATTTGTATTATGAGTTATGTGATTTTGATGACCAAAGTTTGTTTGGAGTCCCAAATGAGATCACGGATGTGACGAGGAGTATCGAAATGGTCGAGACATAAAGATTGATATATTGGACGGTTATGTTCGGACACCATAAAGGTTTCAAAATGGTTCGGGCATTTTTCATAGTATCGGGAGGTTACCGGAACCCCCCAAGGGATTAATGGGCCTTCAAGGGCCTTAGTGGAAGAGAGGAGGCAGCAGCCAGGTGGAGCCCCCCCCTAGCCCAAACCGAATTGGACTACGGGAGGGGGCGCCCCCCCTTCCTATTTCTCCTCCACCTCTTTCCCTCTCTCCTCCTCTTGGAAAAAGGAAGGGGACTCCAACCAGGATTGGGAATCCTCGTTGGAATCCCCCTATAGGTGCGCCCCTCCTTGGCCGGCCTCCTCCTTCTCCCTCCTTTATATACGGGGACAGGGGGCACCCCAAAGCACAACAGTTGTTCTCTTACCCGTGTGCGGTGCCCTCCCCCACAGTTTAACACCTCGGTCATATCGTCGTACTGCTTAGGCGAAGCCCTGCGCCGGTAACATCATCATCACCGTCGCCACACCGTCGTGCTGATGGAACTCTCCCTCGACCCTCTACTGGATCAAGAGTTCGAGGAACATCATCATGCTAAACATGTGCTGAACACAGAGGTGTCGTATGTTTGCTACTTGGATCGGTTGGATCGTGAAGACGTTCGACTACATCAACCGCGTTACTAAACGCTTCCGCTTTCGGTCTACAAGGGTATGTGGACACACTCTCCCGTCTCGTTGCTATGTGTCTCCTAGATAGATCTTGCATGATCGTAGGAATTTTTTGAATTACTACGTTCCCCAACAACTATCAAGTGCCAAGGGTGATACATAGTTAGCACTTCTGATGCTAACTCTGTGGAGTAGTTACCCGGTCGTGGTCATCGAGGGTGATTCCTCCTTTTCCACTTCCGATAACGATGTTGTTGTGCAACACCTCAAGCATGAACCTTGAGGGTAATTTCCTCTTACGTTCACCTTGATGTTTACATCAGGTGGGAATCCAACGAGGGTGATGCCTTGGGTTCCTTCTTGATGTGGTAGCCACATGGATTGCCTTTACATTACTATTTTTACTGATTAAAGTTGATAAAGACGTGTCGACCCTGAGGGGTACCCGCGCGAGCTTGTGATGCGAGTGATGTGGAGTCGGGTTGACCTGGAGGGTGCCCGCAAGATAACTATGTGGCACAGCCGGGCATTCTTAGCCCTTGCCACAAGTCCATGAGACGGGGCGACGGGGTCATATCGATCATGAGTCTCTGCTCGTTACCGTGCACTCCTAATTCACTAACGGTTTGGATATTTGATCCGAGTAGGCCTCTGGCCTTTTTCGCACTAACCACCACGCGGGAATAAGTATGGGCACTCTGCGTCGTATGTATCAGCCAAAAGCTCAACGGACGTCAGCGACTGAGCGGCGCGCGCCGGGTTGGACTGCGTAAGCACCTGCCTTTTAAGGAGGTGGCTAGGTCTGCTCACCGGCCGCATACGCAACATGCAGGAGTGCAAAGGGCGATGGGCCCGAGACCCCTACGCTTAGGATGTAGACCGGCGTGCTAGCCTCTCTGTTGAGCCTAGGTAGGACTACAGTGTGTTGATCGGCCGAGGCCGGTCATGACCTGATGGTGTGTCCGGCCGGAGTTGATCGAGCGTGTTGGGTAAGTTGGTGCACCCCTGCAAGGAACAAAACATCTATCGATAGCCTGTCCTACGATAATGGATGCTCGGAGTTCTATTCCGATCGATACAACTAGAACTGGATGTCGAGGCATGAAATGGATATGTGGCTCCGGGAGTCGAGGAAGGATCTCGGAGCGTTGATACAACAACATAAATATGACTTATGTTTTACTACTCTACTCCCTCCTGTTGCTGCAAGACGCTGGGTTCCAGAAGATGCTAGTCTTCGATAGGCTAGGCCTTCCCCCCTATTCTGGCATTATGCAGTTCAGTCCACGGATACTACCCATTTCATTGATACCAATGCATATGTAGTGTAGATCCTTGCTTGCGAGTACTTTGGATGAGTACTCACGGTTGCTTTGCTTCCCTTTTTCCACCTCTTTCCTTTCTTCTCGGATGCTGCAACCAGATGGTGGAGCCCATGAGCCAGACGCCACCTTCGATGACGACTACTGTCGGTGTCAAAACCGGCGGGTCTCAGGTAGGGGGTCCCGATCTGTGCGTCTTAGGCTAATGGTAACAGGAGGCAAGGGACATGATGTTTACCCAGGTTCGGGCCCTCTTGATGGAGGTAAAACCCTACTTCCTACTTGATTGATATTGATGATATGGGTATTACAAGAGTTGATCTACCACGAGATCGTAGAGGCTAAACCCTAGAAGCTAGCCTATGATGATTATGATTCTGTCTCTAAGGACTAAACCCTCCAGTTTATATAGACACCGGAGAGGGCTAGGGTTTACATGGAGTCGGTTACAAAGAAGGAAATATAATATCCGGATCGCCAAGCTTGTCTTCCATGCAAAGGAGAGTCCCATCCAGACACGGGACGAAGTCTTGAGTCTTGTACCTTCATGGTCCAACAGTCCGGCCAAAGTATATAGTCTGGCTGTCCGGATACCCCCTAATCCAGGACTCCCTCAGTAGCCCCTGAACCAGGCTTCAATGACGATGAGTCCGGCGCGCAGTTTGTCTTCGGCATTGCAAGGCAGGTTCCATCTCCGAATACTCCAGTGTCCGACTTCCCATTAATGGTGTACTCCTCGGCTTCTGTGCTTCAATAATGACCATCTCCACGTGTTGAGCGAATACGAGGAGCCGGGGCATTTTTGCATTTGCCCCCCCCCCCCCGGTCCGGCAGGCAAACCGTCTATTTGAAGAGACGGGGATTCTCAAATCCAAACCTCGCCTTCTTCCATTGAGCAAGCATCCAACAGAGCACTCCAGAAAAAAACCATTCCAACATGGCCGGTTGCCGCAGCTCTTCTTCTTGTTCCCCCCGCTCCAAGCCAGGCGACTGGGAAGAGTGTTCAGTCCCTCAAAGTCGTTTGATAAAGTTAAATACCCAAGGGTTCCTTCCCCGGGCGTTCGTGGTCCCCGTCCGAGCCGGACTAGCCACCTATAATGGCGGGGAGCAAGCAGAGAGATCTCCTAATCCATCCCCGGGGGAGCGAATATGCCTTATCCCGCATCTGCTAAGAGGCGTCGGGTTTCCAATCCACCCATTCCTTCGCGGGCTCCTGGAGTTCTACGGCCTCCAGTTGCACAACTTCACCCCTGCCTCCGTGCTGCATGTAGCAGGATACGTTGCCCTTTGTGAACTATTTCTAGGCTGCGAGGCTCACTTTGGGTTATGGAAGAAGTTGTTCTGCCTCATCCCTCGCAACCAGGGGGAATCCCTATGTCAAGTGGGCGGAGCCGAAGTATGGCGCATCGCCGAGACCGGATACCTATCCGGTACTCCCAAGAAGGCACCGGAGAACTGGCCTTCGGAGTGGTTTTATGTCGACGATGTTCCCCTTCCGGATCCAGTCCAGAAAGGTCTCCCTGAGTTCAGTAACGCTCCGCCGAAGGCACGTTGAAGCTGGCGCCCTCGGGGCCCCCAAGAGGAGGATACCAGAGAAATACACTTCCTGATGAGCAGGATAAAGTTACTGGCCAAATCCGGGCTCACGATAGTCGAGGTTATGGCAATATGCATAATGCGGGGAGTGCAACTGCTTCAATATCGGGGGAAGCCCATGTGGCACTACAATGGGGAAGACGATGCCACCCGCTGTGGCCGTAAGGGTCCGGACTCCGCCATTGCTCTGGCGGGGATATTGTCTGATCTGTATAAAGGAGAAGAAGAAGAATTCCTTCATATTAAACCGCGGGATGGGTTTTCTATGTACAGCCCCCCAAGCTGGGTAAGTCGTCACTCTTTTCCCCCGCTTCATTCATTCTGGCGCCCTTCGTCAAGATTATTTACCTCAATATTTCTAAGCAGGAACTAAGGAGGATCGTAGAAGGGTTCAACAGCCCCTCCCCGCAGCCAGAGGACCCCGGAAGGGTCTCCGATGTCGGACTTGAAGAAGATCCGGATATTACTGTGGAGCTTGTCAACGGGACATTTTATCAGGCCATTTGTGATGGTGCCTCGGTGGCTATTGTCGCTCACTATCCCGGACTGCTGCCTTCATCGCGTGTAAGCAAGGCCAAAACCCTATCCTTCGAAGAGGACTCCTTTCTGATGTCATGCCTGAAATATCATATTTTTTGTAGAGACGACCGTCGGAACGGGGCGCCGAGCCCCTGGGGGCTCATCGGCAAAGGGCGTCCGGATCGGGCAGGCTTAAGAGGAAGGCAGTTAGGGCCGAAACGCTGCTACAGAGGTATGGTAAAAACTTGCTCCGTGATTATTGTGTTTGAAATGTAACGGCGTCCTTCGTGTCCTGGCAGAAAGAGGAGTAGCCGGACTATATCTGGAGATCCTGCCAACCACGCCTCCACCAGCCGGATTCCAGAACCGGTTTCGAGAGAGGAGGCGGACGCAGGGCCGATGCCGAATTGTCCTCCAACAGAGGATGCGGATATGCTCTCCGCCCCGAATTCCGAAGCAGAGAGCGCCATGAATCACCGGCGCCGATGGGCCGTACTTCGCAACAACATCTTTTCTGAAGAGGCATTTAACGCTTTCAATTCAGGAGATGCATACATCCGAGCTGCTCAAGGCGGGCTTGCCTGAGCGACGGACCAGTATGCCAAAGACATACGGGTAAGAAAATTTGATAAGTATGTATAGCAATAGCCCCTGAGACTTGAAACTGTTGGAACAACTGTTTTAAGGATCAATTTATGCGTAGGTCCTTGTAGATAAGAATGCCCAATTGTCTCGAGAGCTGGAGGAGTGCAAGACCCAGCTGAGGGCCACGGTTGCCAAGTTGGAGGAATCCCAGAAGGCCTCATCTGGTAACATTTGTCTTAATTGTACGAAAATGTACCAGTTAGTAAGTGGCTTGTATGATAAGTCTAACAGAAAATTCTGCAGACAATCCCGGGGTGAATCCGGAGTTCGTAAGAGATAACGAGTCGCATCTCCAAAGGCAGCTAAAAGCTGGCGAGCGTGTTCTTATGCAAGTTAGGCAGGAGAAGAACAATCTTCAAGATGCCAATGTCCAGCTAGGCATCGAATTACAAGATGTCCGCGCTCAGCTGGCAGACTCCGTAAAGGAGAACAGAAGGCTTTGTCGCGACATTCATGGTGAGTGCCTAGACGAACTGTAGTACAACTCGGAGAGGAATCCTATTGAAAAAAAATTATGTCTGTAGGTATGTTGACGGGCCGCCCTGAAGAGGAGATGCCCGCGTCCGCAGGTGATATGCTGCAAGACCTCTCACAGCTGCACGAGCGAGCTCGGCAGGTGATGCAGTGTATTGCCCAGGCCTTGTGGCCATCCAGCTCCCTGCCCAAAGGCATGGGGGAGCTCGTGGATGTGCTCCAAGGTCACGGTGGCGCTTTCGATTGTGGAAGGTGTCAGCCTGCCAACAAGGTGCAAGAGAAGCCTGGGCCATGGTGAAGACGCGCTACACCAAGCTTGACCCGAACCATATGGCCGAAGTTGGACCGGCAGGGCCAGATGGGCAAGAAATTCCCGTTAGTCTGGTGTACGACCAGGTAGCATTAGCCGCAAAGTATTCCCAACAGGATTGCAAGCTAGATAGCATGTTGGATGGTATAGAGGAAGAATATAGTCAGTCCAAGTGACTATGTAATTCAATGGACATATGTAGTCCCTAGCCGGATTAAAAATCATTTGTCATGGCGACCTTTTCGCTTCGGCCCCTGGATCCGATAGTCCAGGGTGTATCCGAATACCCGCTCAGTTATGCAGAACAGGGGTATGCATGGAAACCAGGCGTAAGGGTCATAAGTGCTTGAACAGACAAGTACCCAACTAGCTATGTTATATTACATGGATAGTAAGAAACATCTTCCAGGAGAATAGTTCCGTTAGGGGTTCCTTTCCCTGGGTACGCATGCATAGATGTACATGTCCGGACTGCGAACAGAGACGCGAGATACAAAACTTCTAGGGATTTACGTTGTAATAAATGAAAGGAACATTTTTTGTTCACCGGCTGAATATTCCCTTAAGAACGCTAGCTTTCGGCTTCACCCTATCTGAGGTACACATCCGGCTGAACCCGCAGTAACAATTGCAGAGGTGCTCCCCTTATGCCCTAGATGAACTAACGGGAACGTAGGGCATAAACACAAGAGCCAGGCAACCCAGCATGGCCACATCTTAAGTCATATCGATGCATATAATGGTGAAGAAAAGGCACATATGGAAAAAAGACACATATGTGATAGGCAAAAAGCCATTAAAGTAATTATATTTAGCTTCCGTATAGGAAGCCCCCAGGTATGGCTTACACACGTAGTGCAGCCGGAGTGATCCGGGCGTCCGCACTGTATTGAGTACTTTGTGTGAAGAAGGAAAAAGGTCGAGAAAGGAAGAAGGAGGGAACATAATTAAAGAGGAGGGGGTAAGGAGACGAGCACCGAGTTCGGCGCTAGGCATAGAATCTCCGGAGTCTGGCCGCGTTCCATGGGTTCGGCTCGAGTCTGTTATCGGATGCATTACGTAAGCGGTACGCTCCTCCGGTGAGAACTTTATAAATAACGAAGGGACCCTCCCACTTAGGTTTGAGCTTGTCCTTCTTCTTCTCCGGTAGGCGTAGAACGAGTTCGCCAATATTATAAGTTTTGTCTTGCACTTCTCTGCTTTGGTACCGTCGAGCCTGCTGCTGATAGAATGCGGAACGGGCTTTTGCGACGTCGCGCTCCTCCACCAGGGCATCTAAGTTGTCCTGCCGATCTAACTCGGCTTCCTTCTCTTCGTACATGCGCACGCGAGGCGAATCATGTATTATGTCGCAGGGTAGTACTGCTTCTGCGTCGTACACCATAAAAAATGGTGTGTATCCGGTGGTGCGATTCGGCATGGTCTGCAGCCCCCAGAGTACGGAGTCGAGCTCCTCGACCCAGTGCGTGTCCGATTCTGTCAAGGATCGCACTAGTCTGGGTTTGATGCTGCTCATGATGAGACCGTTTGCACGTTCGACCTGGCCGTTTGTTTGGGGATGGTAGACAGAGGCGTAATCGAGCTTAATGCCCATGTTTCCGCACCAAGTTTTTACTTCATCGGCTGTGAGTTTGAGCCATTGTCAGTGATGATGTTGTGGGAGATGTCGTATCGATGTACGACCCGGATATGAAGTCTATCACTGGTCCGGATTCGGCCGTTTTGACTGGTTTGGCTTCTATCCATTTGGTGAACTTGTCTACCATGACCAATAAGTATTTTTTTCTTGTGGCTTCCCCCCTTAAGGGGTCCGACCATATCGAGCCCCTAGACCGCGAAGGGCCAAGTGATCGGGATTGTTTGGAGAGCGGTAGGGGGCATGTGCCTCTGATTGGCAAAGAGCTAGCAACCGACGCAGTGTTGGACAAGGTCATGTGCGTCTGCTCGGGATGTAGGCCAATAAAAGCCTATGCGGAAGGCCTTGCTGACAAGTGCCCGAGCCGCAGCGTGGTGTCCGCCGAGTCCGGCATGGATTTCAGCCAAGAGCTATCACCCTTCCTCTTCGAAGATGCACCTTTGGAGCACTCCGGTCGCACTTTTCTTATAGAGTTTCCCTTCATGGACTTTGTAAGCTTTAGAACGACGCACGATGCAACGTGCTTCATTTTGGTCCTCGGGGAGCTCCTGCCTATTTAGGTAGGCCAAGAAAGGCTCAGTCCACGAGGCGATTACAGCCATGATTTCGTGGGCCGAAGGTGTTATTTCGGTGGCGGAGCCTCCGATTATGTCTGATGGTTCGGAATCTGGGGGTGTATTCGGATCCGTGCTAGTGTTGTTGGACTCCCCTTCCCATACCATGGATGGCTTGAACAGCCTTTCCAGGAATATGTTAGGTGGGACAGGGTCGCGTTTAGCGCCGATGTGGGCTAGGATATCGAGCATGGTGGAATTTGAGCCCCTCGAACCGAGCTGACATTTTGAGGACGGCATTACGGTAGGCCGCCATTTTCGGATCCTTGGCATCAAAGTCTCCGTTTATTTGTGATATTGCGAGGTTGGAATCTCCGCGCACCTCCACGCGTTGAATGCCCATAGAGACTGCCATCCGAAGACCGTGCAACAGAGCCTCGTATTCGGCTGTGTTGTTGGAGTCTGTGTATAATATTCGGAGTACGTATTGGACCGTGTCTCTGGTAGGAGACGTCAGGACTACACCTGCTCCCAAACCGGCCAGCATTTTAGAGCCGTCGAAATGCATGATCCAGTTAGAGTACGTGTCGTACTCTTTAGGGAGTTCGGCTTCTGTCCATTCGGCGACAAAGTCAGCCAGTACTTGCGACTTGATGGCCCGCCGTGGCTTGTATGTTATGTCGAACGGAAGGAGCTCGATGGCCCATTTGGCAATCCGGCCTATGGCGTCGCGGTTATTTATTATGTCGTTGAGTGGTACTTCGGAGGCCACCGTAATCGAACACTCTTGAAAGTAGTGTCATAGCTTCCGGGATGCCATGAAGACCGCGTATGCTATCTTTTGATAGTGTGGGTATTGGGATTTTCATGGGGTGAGGACCGTGGATACGTAATATACCGGCTTCTGGAGCGGGAACTTGTATCTGTCAGCCTCTCGTTCGACGACGAGCACTGCGCTTACAACTTGATGTGTTGCAGCTATGTACAATAGCATAGGTTCGCCGGTATTTGGCGTTGTTAGGACTGGATTACTGGCCAATAAGGTCTTTATTTCGTCCAGTCCGGCCGTGGCCGCATCCGTCCACACGAAGTGTTCGGTGCACCGAAGAAGGCGGTAAAGAGGTAATGCCTTTTCTCCTAACCGGGAGATAAAGCGGCTTAAGGCAGCCACGCATCCAGCTAGTTTCTGGATATGCTTGAGGTCTATTGGTATAGCCAACTGCGACAGAGCTCGGATTTTTGCCAGATTCGCTTCAATTCCTCTATTGGAAACAATGAAGCCGAGTAGTTTCCCAGAGGGCACACCGAAAACACATTTTTTCGGGTTTAGCTTGATGTCGTATGTTCGGAGGTTATCGAACGTAAGCCTCAAGTCGTCTATTAGGGTTTCGACGTGTCTTGTTTTTATGACCACGTCGTCCACATATGCCTCCACTGTTTTGCCGATTTGCTTTTCCAGACATGTTTGAATCATGCGTTGATAGGTTGCGCCGGCATTTTTAAGCCCGAAAGGCATAGTGTTAAAGCAGAAAGGACCATATGGCGTTATGAAAGCCGTTGCACCTTGGTCGGACTCTGCCATCTTTATTTGATGGTATTCAGAGTATGCGTCGAGAAAACACAGTGAGTCATGTCCTGCGGTGGCGTTGATGATTTGGTCAATGCGAGGGAGGGGGAAGGGATCCTTGGGGCAAGCCTTGTTGAGGTCTTTGAAGTCGACGCATAGGCGCCAGGATTTGTCCTTCTTTGGTACCATTACCAGATTTGCCAGCCAATCCGGATGCTTGATATCTCTGATGAATCCGGCCTCGAGTAGCTTGGCTAGCTCTTCCCCCATGGCTTGCTGCTTGGGTTCTGAGAAGCGCCTAAGAGTCTGTTTGACAGGCTTGTATCCTTTCAGTATGTTGAGGCTGTGTTCGGCCAGTCTGCGTGGGATGCCCGGCATGTCCGAAGGGTGCCAGGCGAAGATGTCCCAATTCTCGTGTGGGAATTCTCGTAGTGCGGCGTCCATTGTGGGGCTCAACTGTGTCCCAATGGAAGCTGTCTTTGTGGGGTCCATTGGGTGGACCTGGAATTTGACTATCTCGTCTGAGGGTTTTAATGAGGTGGACTTGGATCGCTTGTCGAGTATCACATCATCTTTGTCCATGGTGGCACGCAGCGTTGTTAGTTCTTCGGCCGCTAGAGCTTCGGATAATGCTTCCAGGGTTAATGTTGCGGTTTTATTTTTGGCGTGAAGTGCGACGTCCGGATCACTGGCTAGAGTGATGATACCATTGGGTCCGGGCATCTTAAGCTTCATGTACCCGTAATGGGGTATAGCTTGAAAGCTTGTGAACGCGTCCCGCCCTAAAAGGGTGTGGTATCCGCTGCTGAAAGGAGCCACTTGGAATGTGATTTCTTCGTAGATCAAGTTTAATCCGCTTCCGCCGTCCATGAGTACTTTAGTGAGCCGAAAGTCATCCACGATTGGGCTAAGGACCAAAGCGGCTGGTGCCCGGACTGTCTAGAATTGAGGTTCATCACTGGCACTGAAAGTTATAGCGGTGTCGTTCCACGGATTTATTTTTGCCACGTGGCAGATTTTAGTGGAGTTTCGATGAGCTCGCTTGCGCCTATTGTTTGAGGCGAAAGTCTCGAAGACTGTTAGTACCGTATTGTTTTCTTTGGCGGGATGTTGTTCTGCTTTATGGCTTACAAGAGGATCCTCGCCACTTTTTGCTACCTGCCGGAGTATCCAACATGCTCTAAGGCTATGTGTTGGTGTAGTGTCCGGCGTGCTATGGAGTTTACATGGCCCATTGAGCCATTCTTCCAATACGGTTCCACGCCCTGGGGTGGGCTTTGGTTTCTTGGGGATTGGATCGGCTGACTTATGAGAGTTCGCCCGTTTAGCTCGGACAAAGGTTTTAGTGAGAGCCGGACTATCCCAAAATTCTGTTTGGGTTTTCCAGGCGCTTTCCATCGCACAGTACTTCTGTACTATGGTTGCTAAGTTAGCAAAGTGTACTATGTCACGGCGACTTATAGCATTAAGGATTCCTTTGTTCATGCAGTTTTTGCAAAAAAGTGAGACTGCGTCCTCCTCACGACAGTCCTTGACCTTGTTTAGCACAAGGAGGAATCTGGCCCAGTAGCGATGTACTGTCTCTTGGGGCTCTTGTCTGATATGGGAGAGACGGTTTAAGTCCGGGTGGGTGGGTGTAGCTGAATCTGGATTCTGATCCGATCTAACGCCCTGGGGCAGGGGAGCTTCCGGGCTTGACAGCTCGGGATTCGAGGCGCTGCCCAATTTTTCCGGCCCAATACCCGATTCTAAGTCCGGGGTCTAGGTCATGTCTTCCCTTGAGCGGGTGTCCGGCTCAGGGAGCTCGGTGATCCGGACATAATTCGTCCTCAAAATAGAGGGATAATCCGTACGTGGCTCCTCCACTACTACTATCTCGTGGGTGACCGACGGGGATTTAATATCCCTTTGGTCGGGTTTAAGCCCAATCCGGTCATAGTCTATGGCGACTCCCAAAGCAGTGATGCGATCCAAGAGCTCATTAAGGGAGGAGAGCTCCATTGGATCCATCTGTTCGGCGAGTTCCGAATTGACGTGGAGGCTATTCGTGATGACCCGAGAGGTCATCATCGGCACGACAGCCGATTGGGCAGTCATGATGAAGCCGCCTAGTCGGAGAGTTTTGCCTACAGCTAGCGCTCCCCCAAAGGTGATGTTGTCCTTGACAATGAGACGGTCATTGAGCCTTGCAGCGACGACACAGAGGAACTCTCAATGAAAGCACCAATGTCGGTGTCAAAACCGGCGGATCTCGGGTAGGGGGTCCCGATCTGTGCGTCTTAGGCTAATGGTAACAGGAGGCAAGGGACACGATGTTTACCCAGGTTCGGGCCCTCTTGATGGAAGTAAAACCCTACTTCCTGCTTGATTGATATTGATGATATGGGTATTACAAGAGTTGATCTACCATGAGATCGTAGAGGCTAAACCCTAGAAGCTAGCCTATGATGATTATGATTCTGTCTCTAAGGACTAAACCCTCCGGTTTATATAGACACCGGAGAGGGCTAGGGTTTACATGGAGTCGGTTACAAAGAAGGAAATATAATATCCGGATCGCCAAGCTTGTCTTCTATGCAAAGGAGAGTCCCATCCGGACACAGGACGAAGTCTTGAGTCTTGTACCTTCACGGTCCAACAGTCCGGCCAAAGTATATAGTCCGGCTGTCCAGATACCCCCTAATCTAGGACTACCTCAACTACTACTACTACTACACCGAGGGTGCCTACTACTACGTGGAGGCCGCCGATGACCAGGAGTAGTTAGGAGGCTCCCAGGCAGGAGGCCTTGCCTTTTCGATCGATGTTGCTTTTGTGCTAGCCTTCTTAAGACAAACTTGTTTAACTTATGGCTGTACTCAGATATTGTTGTTTCCGCTGACTCATTTATATTCGAGCTTATGTATTCGAGCCCTCGAGGCCCCTGGCTTGTAATATAAAGCATGTAATATTTTAATTTGTGTCTGGAGTTGTGTTGTGATATCTTCCCGTGACTCCCTAATCTTCATCGTACACATTTGCGTGTATGATTAGTGTATGATTGAATCGGGACGTAACAAATATGACCTCCTACCTCGTTTGAACACCCCATCCAACGGCTATACACCTGCGGACCCTTTATAAATTTAAAAAAAAACACCATTGTTTCAGCATAGCCACAAATATAACCATGGCACCCTCTTTGCACAAAGAAAAAGGGGGTTTGGATGAACTAGTAGGACCCCCACAGTGGCACCTTCCTACCACTAGATATGCCATCTGCCAAGGAGCTGGATTCTTATGTGCCACGGGTCGTGCACTGCCGTTGCTGTGTGCGAGCCTGCAACACCGCCGATGAATACAAGATAAGAACCAAAGGAGAAATGGGTTGATGGGGATTCGTCTGCGGGCACACCAAGGGCGCGTGCACCTTAATTCGTAAGCCAATGTTTTGGTATCCTAACATATCTGCTTTCCTGCTTCAGTATCTAACAAACAAGTGAACTAATTGCAAGAAGGTGTTAGATGTCCAAGCAAACCCTAGATAGAATCTAAGAAACGGTACGAGCTTTCCTGGTTCGGTGTCAGGTACGTGGAAAGAAAGGAGAAGAGTATGCTAGAGGAGAAGCAAAAGAAGGAACACAAAGTTAAGCATCAGAAGCAATTCGAAGAGTGTTGCGCTAGGAAAAACGCCAAGAAAGACCTAGCGAAATGGACTAGCTTCAGACTTCTTTCACATTTTGTTGTGCTGAGTTGGACCAAAAAGACCAAATAAAGTAGGTTTATCTACCGTTATCCTACTGTCTATTGTGATGTCATGGTTGCCTACATCAAACCTACAAAGCATAATTACATAGACATGAAAGAAACATTCACCTACAAGAATTCTTGACAACATGAAATTGTTGGAAATATGCCCTAAAGGCAATAATAAAGTGGTTATTATTATATTTTCTTGTTCATGATAATCGTTTATTATCCATGCCTTAATTGTATTGATTGTAAACTCAAATACATGTGTGGATGCATAGACAATAACATGTCTGTGACGCCCGGATAATTAAGCTACAGTGAACCTCTGTTAATGATGTCATGTCACCTCGCTTACTGATGTTAACCTCACGTTAATTCAAAACCGGTTCGGAATTAAACTTCAAAATAAAGTTGATCGGTGAAAGTATTGAAACATTAAAACTAAAATGTTCGGTTTGTGTCAATTAATCCATAGTAAATTTATAAAATTCTGAAATACTCTAAAATGATTAAAACAGTAGCAACAACAATTATTTAAATACCTTTTATAATTAATAAAATGTCAAACTAAGTTATTTGGGGCATAGACTTTTTGTGACTGTGTACTAGGTTGAAATACTAATTTAGATGCTAAGTTTATATTTTACTAGGACTAAAATAAATGGCAACTAAAAAGAAAAACAAGAACAAAAGTAAAAAAACAGAAAAACAAAAAGACCTTCCCCTCCCCTGGGCCTTGGCCCCCTAGGCCACCAGGCCAGCCCACCTTGCCCCTGTTTCCCCGCTCCCCTGTTCACGGGAGGGCGTGGCCGCGCCGATGCCTGCCACGGCACCGGCCATCGCCGTGTCGGCCATCCGGCGGCCCTCCTCGGCGACCACCTCGCCTATAAGACCGGCGCCCTCTTCCCACGGCGCCTGGAACCCTAATCCCCATTCGCCCTCCCTCTCGCACGAGTCGCCGCCCGTGCGTTGCCGTCATTGTATCTTCGTTGTCACCGCGCACCGGGGCCTCCCCGAGCTTCACGACGGAGTCCAAGAGCACCGCCTCCCTCCTCTACTTCGACTACATCTAAGGGCTCGAGCTGGGCGCCTCTTCTTCGCCAGGGTCGAACGCCTCTTCCTCTTCGGCCACCGATGCCTCTCCGTCGAATACACTACGGCTGCTGCTCCTAAACTTCCAACGGGCCCTCGTGCGCCTACTAGGTGAGCCTCGCCGTGGTTTCCCCTTCGTCTGATGCTCAATCCGCTGCTATTGCTTGCTGTTGCCGGTGGTGTTACTCCGTCCGCCGCGTTTACCTCGTCTCATCGCGCCCCGCCTTGTTCCTGGCCGGAACCGCCGTCGCGCGCCCGCTCACCCGCGTCCCTACTGGCCGCTGCGCCCGCGAGCCCCCTGCTCGCGCCCATGCGCCCCATGCCGCGCCCGGCGCCCCCCCATGTCCGGGCCCTCTTACGCTCGCGTCCGCGCGAGGCCTTGCTGCCGCCTGCAACCTGCCTCCCGTTGTCCGCCACTCTCTGAATCCGCCGTGTGCGCGTACGCCCGGGGCCGCGCCCTGCAAACTGCTGCTGCTACTGCCGCGCTCCTCCCCTCCTGCCGCTGCAATTCGCTTCTCTGCTGCCGCTGCTACAGTAACTGAATGTTACTGTATCGTTGGCTAGCTTTTGCGATTCCTACCTTCTTAGCTCTCTGGATGGCAGCAAAACTATGGTCAAACAAAGTCTAACTTCGTTGAAATTAATTTGTGTTGGGAGTTCACATGACAACCTCCAAATCATTCCATTGGACCAAATTCAAACACGGCATGGATTAAATTCTATAAAAATCGCAAAATGCTTTGTTCTGTTAACAGGGAACAGAAGTAACCCCTAGATATGTGTTCCGTGTGTGCGTGTGTGTACACAGCCACGGCTGGCTATGCCACCGGCCGGCCATGGTTTAATTAGGCTAGGATTAATTAGGGCTAGTTTAGGTAGGATGTAATTTAGTGCTTATTAGTCTATATAAACAATGACATGTGGCCCCCTAGTTTAAATTAATTTAGCCTAAGTAATCTACACCTATGGCCATGACATGTGGGCCATGCTATCCCTTTTGACTAGTCAAAAGTTGACTGGGTTGACTGCACTTTAGAAATTAACTTTCAAATTTAAAACAATTTCAAATATTCTAGAATATTATTAAAGCTTTAGAAATTCATATAAAATAATCCGTAAGTCAAATGAAAAAGATTTATACATGAAAGTTGCTCAGAACGACGAGGCGAATCCGGATATGCAGCCTGTTCGTCCGTCACACATCCCTAGCATAGTAAACACGTAACTTTCCCCCTCCGGTTCATCTGTCCGAAAACGCGAAACACGGGGAATATTTTCCCGAATATTTCCCTCCTTTGCCGGTATCACCTAGTACCGTGTTAGGTCACTCTAGACCGCATATTGTCATCTAACGCTATGTGATGCTTTGATTGCTCTGTTATTTATTGTGTTCCCCCTCCGTTACTTTTTTCCGGTAGACCCCGAGACTGCCGGCGACCCCCAGTTCAACTACAGTGTTGACGACCCCTCCTTGCCAGAGCAACCAGGCAAGCCCCCCCTTGATCACCAGATATCGCCTATTCTTCTCTATACTGCTTGCATTAGAGTAGTGTAGCATGTTACTGCTTTCAGTTAATCCTATACTGCTGCATAACATGTCCTTGCTACTACTGTTGTTACCTTTACCTGCTATCCTACTACTTAGTATAGGATGCTAGTGTTCCAGCAGTGGCCCTACACTCTTGTCCGTCTGCCATGCTATACTACTGGGCTGTGATCACTTCGGGAGGTGATCACGGGCATATACTATATACTTTACACTGTTACATTACCTGTGATATTGTTCGGAGATGGGGGCTGAAAGGACAGGTGGCTCCATCCCGGTAGAGGTGGGCCTGGGTTCCTGACGGCCCCCGACTGTTACTTTGTGGCGGAGCGACAGGGCAGGTTGAGACCACCTAGGAGAGGGGTGGGTCTGGCCCTGTTCGGCGTTCGCGGATACTTAACACGCTTAACGAGATCTTGGTATTTGATCTGAGTCTGGCTACTAGCCTATACGCACTAACCAACTACGCGGGAACAGTTATGGGCACTCGACGTCGTGGTATCAGCCGAAGCCTTCGTGACATCAGCGACTGAGCGGCGCGCGCCGGATTGGAACGTAAGCCTGCTCTTGTATTAAGGGGGCTAGTTCTGCTTCCGGCCGCGTTCGCAACATGCAGGTGTGCTAAGGGCGATGGGCCCAGACCCCTGTGCGCTTAGGTTTAGACCGGCGTGCTGACCTCTCTGTTGTGCCTAGGTGGGGCTGCGACGTGTTGATCTTCCGCGGTCGGGCATGACCCAGAAAAGTGTGTCCGGCCAAATGGGATCAAGCGTGTTGGGCTATGTGGTGCACCCCTGCAGGGAAGTTAATCTATTCGAATAGCCATGATCTTCGGTAACAGGACGACTTGGAGTTGTACCTTGACCTTATGACAACTCAAACTGGATACTTAATAAAATACACCCTTCCAAGTGCCAGATACAACTCGGTGGTCGCTCTCTAACAGGGCTACGAGGAGAGGATCGCCGGGTAGAATTATGCTATGCGATGCTACTTGGAGGACTTCAGTCTACTCTCTTCTACATGCTGCAAGACGGAGGCTGCCAGAAGCGTAGTCTTCGACGGGATTAGCTATCCCCCTCTTATTCTGGCATTCTGCAGTTCAGTCCATCGATATGGCCCTTTACACATATACCCATGCATATGTAGTGTAGCTCCTTGCTTGCGAGTACTTTGGATGAGTACTCACGGTTGCTTTTCTACCCCCTTTTCCCCCTTCCCTTCTACCTGGTTGTCGCAACCAGATGTCGGAGCCCAGGAGCCAGACGCCACCGTCGACGACGACTCCTACTACACGGGAGGTGCCTACTACTACGTGCTGCCCGCTGATGACGACCATGAGTAGTTTAGGAGGATCCCAGGTAGGAGGCCTGCACCTCTTTCGATCTGTATCCCAGTTTGTGCTAGCCTTCTTAAGGCAAACTTGTTTAACTTATGTCTATACTCGATATTGTTGCTTCCGCTGACTCGTCTATGATCGAGCACTTGTATTCGAGCCCTGGAGGCCCCTGGCTTGTATTATGATGCTTGTATGACTTATTTATGTTTTAGAGTTGTGTTGTGATATCTTCCCGTGAGTCCCTGATCTTGATCGTACACGTTTGCGTGCATGATTAGTGTACGATTGAATCAGGGGCGTCACAAGTTGGTATCAGAGCCGACTGCCTGTAGGAATCCCCTTCCACACTCCTTGGCCGAAGTTGAGTCTAGACATTGCAAAACTTTTACTAACATGGCTGTGTGACTTACGGACCCACGTTGCCATTGGGTGGTATTAAGATCTTTTATTCCTCGACCTATACTCTGGGACTCTGATATCTCTTCTAATCGGGTTAAATGATTTTACTAAATCTAACATTAGGATCTCGTGATCACTTCCTCCCGAAGAGCCCCTTCATTCCAGATGGTGGCTTGATTCAACCGTAGACCTCGAAGATACTCTCGGTGTTATCCCGATAACTTGTGCTCATGCTTGTGCAATTCCCTACCACTGAAATATCCCTATGGATAATTGCATACACTTGTCGTTCTTACTTTTATTACAGTTGATCTTGTTATAACAAGATAACCTGAAATCTCCTCTATTGTTCCAAGAATATTTTGTGCCTACTGCCTTGAAGTTCCTTGCCACCTGAATACCCCTACGGATAATTTCTCGCCCTTATCGAGTATCCGCTCATCCCCAGTTGTTCAGGTGTTTCACAATTGACTTCGAAGTACTATTCGGTCCTCCAAAATTCCTCAGTAGCTTATTGCTCTACAATACTTGTCTGCTTGCATTATGGATGCTTTCCATATGTCTGGCAATATTCATTAGTATCCTTAGACACCGTGATTTTGATCCCATTGATTCAACATGAGTGCGAATGCATGCAATCATCAGTTGATCCTTTTACATTATCTTGTCGGCTCAGACTGAGCTGGTTCTCAACCAATCCAATTGCCGTCGATTGTACCCCTAAGGCTATTCAACTTATCCATCCTTAATCAGAGTGTTGCTTCTGATCCCTTGAATTTGAAATCATAATTCCTTTGCAATTGAGCTTTGAATTAGTCAGTTGTTTCTATAATCCAATGCCTTTGCATTGTTTCTTCCTTTGATTATGCCGGTGCTCACATCAGCTTTGTTATGGACCATCAGATCCTTGTTGGATTTTAACTGACAACATCCTTCATGTTCAATCACTTTGGAAGTTCTTTCCCTGATACATAATGCCATTGGTAAATCCTATCCCTTGATGTGGCCAACCATGCTCTGCTTTCGAGCTGGTGATATTTACTATTGAAGCTTGTGGTATATGTTTCCACGATGCCCCGATGGGTTGAACCTATGCCTTTCTTAATATGTGTGAACTCGAAATTTTTCACGAGTCATACTCTTCTGGTATTTTGCCAGATAAAATTTCAACACTACAGCTTCATCGAACATGAGAAGTGAATGAAAGATTATACATTGAAGAAGTGGGAGTCGACCTTGAACCTTGTGTTCATGCCCATGGACACGATGTAGATCTTATCATTAAAAGCTTCTCTTAAATTAATTATTCCCTTGGTATAAGTTCATCTTATATCTGGGATCTGGCCTTTTGCAATCGTGGTTCCGACCATATGTTCTTCCTTGATCCCATTTCTTGGGCAAGTTTAAGCATTTGTCCTCTGCAAAGCAATACCCCAGTCCAACCTCTACTTTGCTCTGTCGTCGAGTATTACCCCTGGTATCTCGAGGATATCATGCCATTGCACTACATTACCCTGTCCTTTGATGGAGTACTACCTTTACCCTGTCTTTGTCACTTCATGCTTCTGGGTTGTTTGTTAACCGAGAACACCGATAAGTGAATCGATTCAGCACTCCGATTCAATAACTCTAAGTAATTTTCGTTGCTTACGAGTTTAATAATCCTTTAAGTCATTCCTAGCCTGATCAGCTATATCATCATCATACTAATTTTTTTTAACTGTGCTACCTGGTCCTTATTCCCGGAGCACAACTTTCAACGATGAACTAAGCTTGCATCGATTTTCGTTGTCATACCATTTCTCCTTGAACAACAAACTTGATTTCGAGTTTGTGTCCTAACTGTGGTTCCAATAACCTTTCGCTTCATCATTCGTTTGACTTGATGTCATCGTCGATCGATTACATCTTCATGAAATCTCTCGACAAATGTGTCATGATCATCATCAACCTTATGAGCTCTTCCAGGATATCAATCGGATTCATGAAGAGAAATACCATCCTTGCCCTCGATGAGTTGTGTTATCATCATCCACTTTATTGCCTTCCCTCCAACACAAACTTGTTCGTGTTTTGTGTTATACCTTGAGTTCCTTGCTACCCAGCATTGTTCTTCTTTACCTTGGAGTATTACCACTTTTTATGTCAAGAATGTCGTGGGAATTTCACCACCTCTTAGGAATTCTTGGTATAGTGATACTTCTCACCATCACCATTCTTTCTTGGTCCTCGTGTTGATTCCAACCGGTGTACCAACAAGTGAACGGTGCTGTTTGAGTTCTGTACTTCTAGCAACCCTGTTGCTTTGAAGTTAACGATCGACAGTTCGTTCTTAGACTGTTGGTTATTGAGTTGTCACTCTAACATTGAGCTTGTTGCCTAAGGTCATACTTCGGGCACACCTTTCAACTAATGATTGATGGTGTATGTTTTCCTAAAGCATACAACATTATATCATTTGAATGGACTAATGTTATCTCCTTCACATAACTGTGGAAATCCGTCTTTTTGGAAATCTCAATGAATTGTCGTTGAGTCAATCAGCCACCTCCTCACCTCTCCTTGGTTTAATGATGAACTCTTATTTTGGAACTCGCTTCCCTAGTTCATTTCTCGAGAACCTTAAAATGTTGTCTCGTCAATTTGTGTCGCACCTTTTCTTCCCAGACATCCTGAGTCTGAGGTATCCTAACACCGATCAGATCTGAATCTCGGTCAGATATGATGGTTGGAACACTTTCCAAGAGTCACAACATTGGTCTGTATATGACCTGGTAAGGTGATGTCATGCCCAGCACACCTGGCCGGAGGACCTACTGTTATAGTTTCCTTTTTAGCAAGGTTATTCATTCTTCCATGAGGAAATTATAAGACTTATTCTATAAGTTGTTCCTATGGATCCTTTTTGTTTCCAAAGTCTGATCTTCACCTGTTGACCATGTCAATGCTATCTCGAATGCATGTCTATGGTACTCCGATTTTTCAACAAGAACATTTGAAGCCCAATGCTAAACGTTTCTTGCTCAATTATCCAAACACCGCTGTATGGATAATGTCATGAAAATTTCTCTCCCCTCACCTAGAGGCTTTTCTACTTAATATCATGTCATGGTTATCATGTTCTGCTTGTCCTTGGGAAGGATATACCCCTGACATATGTGTTTAAACACATTTTTCTTTCCATTGTTCTGTTTAATCTGATGATCACATTTTCCTTTCCATTGTCTTGTTTAACATTTCTCGTGGTTTATATGATCTAAGCGGTAATGATTCGCTGCTTATATAAACACCTCGGTTGTACAACTCTGTCAATAAGACCCTGTTACTATTCTTGATGACATCCCGATAACCACCGATGGACGAGAACTTTGCCTATTGGTCCGCCTCGTTCAACGAGCAGGAAAATGGTTCTCTTCGTCCCTCGCCCTTGGTATCGATGTTGTTGCCGACATAATTGAGAGGCTACCCTCTGACATGCCTTGCTATCATGACCGTGCAAGATGTCAACCCCCCTTCCTACTTTTAACCCACATGGTGGGCCCATAACCCACAGTTCGACAGGATCGAAACCTGACTCTCCTGTACACCTTGTTGACACAGTTATCCCTTGCTCTTGGTTTCGTAGGTAATTCGCGAGCCACCTTCCTAGTGATCTATTCTGGTATCAGACGCAATACTTATTCTCGTTGCTGTGAACCCCTTTTCACACTCTGTTTCAGGCATCGAACGATTGCCTACCCGTTTGAAACTTTGGTACCATCGTATATTGCACTCAGTGAATTCACTGAAATACAACTCGTGGGGTACCTTATGTATTTCCCATTGAGTTCACCGTCAGATTTTTCCCTTGGTCGCGTTCGTAGGACGATGGAGATCCCGAAGAAAGGATGACGACTTGATCATGATGAGCTGGAGCAGAGAAATAAAGACTTCAACGTAATGGATCGACCTCTTTGAGAAGAGCAACCAAGATTGAGAAGACCCGTTAAAATTTCGTAACCAGAATTTTCCCCTTAGTCTCCCTCTTAAATCTCGGGACGAGATTTCTTGTAGTGGAGGAGAATTGTGACGCCCGGATGATTAAGCTACAGTGAACCTCTGTTAATGATGCAACGTCACCTCGCTTACTGTTGTTAACCTCACGTTAATTCAAAACCGGTTCGGAATTAAACTTCAAAATAAAGTCGATCGGTGAAAGTATTGAAACATTAAAACTAAAATGTTCGGTTTGTGTCAATTAATCCATACTGAATTTATAAAATTCTGAAATACTCTAAAATGATTAAAACAGTAGCAACAACAATTATTTAAATACCTTTTATAATTAATAAAATGTCAAACTAAGTTATTTGTGGCATAGACTTTTTGTGACTGTGTACTAGGTTGAAATACTAATTTAGATGCTAAGTTTATATTTTACTAGGACTAAAATAAATGGCAACTAAAAAGAAAAACAAGAACAAAAGTAAAAAAACAGGAAAAAAAAGACCTTCCCCTCCCCTGGGCCTTGGCCCCCTAGGCCACCAGGCCAGCCCACCTTGCCCCTGTTTCCCCACTCCCCTGTTCACGGGAGGGCGTGGCCGCGCCGATGCCTGCCACGGCACTGGCCATCGCCGTGTCGGCCATCCGGCGGCCCTCCTCGGCGACCACCTCGCCTATAAGACAGGCACCCTCTTCCCACGGCGCCTGGAACCCTAATCCCCATTTGCCCTCCCTCTCGCATGAGTCGCCGCCCGTGCGTTGCCGTCATCGTATCTTCGTCGTCACCGCGCACCGGGGCCTCCCCGAGCTTCCCGAAGGAGTCCAACAGCACCGCCTCCCTCCTCTACTTCGACTACATCTAAGGGCTCGAGCTGGGCGCCTCTTCTTCGCCAGGGTCGAACGCCTCTTCCTCTTCGGCCATTGATGCCTCTCCGTCGAATACACTATGGCTGCTGCTCCTAAACTTCCAACGGGCCCTCGTGCGCCTACTAGGTGAGCCTCGCCGTGGTTTCCCCTTCGTCTCATGCTCAATCCGCTGCTATTGCTTGCTGTTGCCAGTGGTGTTACTCCGGCCGCCGCGTTTACCTCGTCTCATCGCGCCCCGCCTTCTTCCTGGCCGGAACCGTCGTCGCGCGCCCGCTCACCCGCGTCCCTACTAGCCACTGCGCCCGCGAGCCCCCTGCTCGCGCCCATGCGCCCCAGCCCACGCCCGGCGCCCCCCCCTCCCATGTCCGGGCCCTCTTACGCTCGCATCCGCGCGAGGCCTTGTTGCCGCCTGCAACCTGCCTCCCGCTGTCCGCCTCTCTCTGAACCCGCCGTGTGCGCGTATGCCCGGGGCCGCGCCCTGCAAACTGCTGCTGCTACTGCCGCGCTCCTCCCCTCCTGCCGCTGCAATTCGCTTCTATGCTGCCGCTGCTACAGTAACTGAATGTTACTGTAGCACTGGCTAGCTTTTGCAATTCCTACCTTCTTAGCTCTCTGGATGGCAGCAAAACTATGGTCAAACAAAGTCTAACTTCGTTGAAATTAATTTGTGTTGGAGGTTCACATGACAACCTCCAAATTATTCCGTTAGACCAAATTCAAATACGGCATGGATTAAATTCTATAAAAATCGCAAAATGCTTTGTTCTGTTAACAGGGAACAGAAGTAACCCCTAGCTATGTGTTCCGTGTGTGCGTGTGTGTACACAGCCACGGCTGGCTATGCCACCGGCCGGCCCATGGTTTAATTAGGCTAGGATTAATTAGGGCTAGTTTAGGTAGGATGTAATTTAGTGCTTATTAGTCTATATAAACAATGACATGTGGCCCCCTAGTTTAAATTAATTTAGCCTAAGTAATCTACACCTATGGCCATGACATGTGGGCCATGCTATCCCTTTTGACTAGTCAAAAGTTGACTGGGTTGACTGCACTTTAGAAATTAACTTTCAAATTTAAAACAATTCCAAATATTCTAGAATATTATTAAAGCTTTAGAAATTCATATAAAATAATCCGTAAGTCAAATGAAAAAGATTTATACATGAAAGTTGCTCAGAACGACGAGGTGAATCCGGATATGCAGCCCGTTCGTCCGCCACACATCCCTAGCATAGCAAACACGCAACTTTCCCCCTCCGACTCATCTGTCCGAAAACGCGAAACACGGGGAATACTTTCCCGGATGTTTCCCTCCTTTGCCGGTATCACCTAGTACCGCGTTAGGTCACTCTAGACCGCATATTGCCATGTTACGCTATGTGATGCTTTGATTGCTCTATTATTTATTGTGTTCCCCCTCCGTTACTTTTTTCCGGTAGACCCCGAGACTGCCGGCGACCCCCAGTTCAACTATGGTGTTGACGACCCCTCCTTGCCAGAGCAACCAGGCAAGCCCCCCCCCCCCTTGATCACCAGATATCGCCTATTCTTCTCTATACTGCTTGCATTAGAGTAGTGTAGCATGTTACTGCTTTCAGTTAATCCTATACTGCTGCATAGCCTGTCCTTGCTACTACTGTTGTTACCTTTACCTGCTATCCTACTGCTTAGTATAGGATGCTAGTGTTCCATCAGTGGCCCTACACTCTTGTCCGTCTGCCATGCTATACTACTGGGCCGTGATCACTTCGGGAGGTGATCACGGGCATATAC
>NC_057810.1:360302673-360313450 GCF_018294505.1 Triticum aestivum
TCTTCTCTATACTGCTTGCATTAGAGTAGTGTAGCATGTTACTGCTTTCAGTTAATCCTATACTGCTGCATAGCCTGTCCTTGCTACTACTGTTGTTACCTTTACCTGCTATCCTACTGCTTAGTATAGGATGCTAGTGTTCCATCAGTGGCCCTACACTCTTGTCCGTCTGCCATGCTATACTACTGGGTTGTGATCACTTCGGTAGGTGATCACGGGCATATACTATATACTTTACACTTTTACATTACCTGTGATACTGTTCGGAGATGGGGGCTGAAAGGACAGGTGGCTCCATCCCGGTAGAGGTGGGCCTGGGTTCCTGACGGCCCCCGACTGTTACTTTGTGGCAGAGCGACAGGGCAGGTTGAGACCACCTAGGAGAGGGGTGGGCCTGGCCCTGTTCGGCGTTCGCGGATACTTAACACGCTTAACGAGATCTTGGTATTTGATCTGAGACTGGCTACTGGCCTATACGCGCTAACCAACTACGCGGGAACAGTTATGGGCACTCGACGTCGTGGTATCAGCCGAAGCCTTCGTGACGTCAGCGACTGAGCGGCGCGCGCCGGATTGGAACGTAAGCCTGCTCTTGTATTAAGGGGGCTAGTTCTGCTTTCATCCGTGTTCCCAACGTGCAGGTGTGCTAAGGGCGATGGGCCCAGACCCCTGTGCGCTTAGGTTTAGACCGGCGTGTTGACCTCTCTGTTGTGCCTAGGTGGGGCTGCGACGTGTTGATCTTCCGCGATCGAGCATGACCCAGAAAAGTGTGTCCGGCCAAATGGGATCAAGCGTGTTGGGCTATGTGGTGCACCCCTACAGGGAAGTTAATCTATTCGAATAGCCGTGATCTTCGGTAACAGGACGACTTGGAGTTGTACCTTGACCTTATGACAACTTGAACCGGATACTTAATAAAATACACCCTTCCAAGTGCCAGATACAACTCGGTGGTCGCTCTCTAACAGGTCTACGAGGAGAGGATCGCGGGTAGGATTATGCTATGTGATGCTACTTGGAGGACTTTAGTCTACTCTCTTCTACATGCTGCAAGACGGAGGCTGCCAGAAGCGTAGTCTTCGATAGGATTAGCTATCCCTCTCTTATTCTGGCATTTTGTAGTTCAGTCCATTGATATGGCCCTTTACACATATACCCATGCATATGTAGTGTAGCTCCTTGCTTGCGAGTACTTTGGATGAGTACTCATGGTTGCTTTTCTCCCCCTTTTCCCCCTTCCCTTCTACCTGGTTGTCGCAACCAGATGTCGGAGCCCAGGAGCCAGACGCCACCGTCGACGACGACTCCTACTACACCGGAGGTGCCTACTACTACATGCTGCCCGCTGATGACGACCATGAGTAGTTTAGGAGGATCCCAGGCAGGAGGCCTGCGCCTCTTTCGATCTGTATCCCAGTTTGTGCTAGCCTTCTTAAGGCAAACTTGTTTAACTTATGTATGTACTCAGATATTGTTGCTTCCGCTGACTCGTCTATGATCGAGCACTTGTATTCGAGCCCTCGAGGCCCCTGGCTTGTATTATGATGCTTGTATGACTTATTTATGTTTTAGAGTTGTGTTGTGATATCTTCCCGTGAGTCCCTGATCTTGATCGTACACGTTTGCGTGCATGATTAGTGTATGATTGAATCGGGGGCGTCACAATGTCCCTAGTGAGCCTCTACCAGGCTAGCTCGTTGGTCAAAGATGCTATGGTTTCCTAGTCAAAGACATGAGTTGTCATTTGATAACGGGATCACATCATTAGGAGAATGATGTGATGGACAAGACCCAAACTATAAACGTAGCATATGATCATATCAAGTTTATTGTTATCATTTTCTGCATGTCAAGTATTTGTTCCTATGACCATGAGATCATGCAACTCACTGACACACCGGAGGAGTATCTTGTGTGTATCAAACGTCGCAACGTAACTGGGTGACTATAAAGATGCTCTACAGGTATCTCTGAGGGTGTTTGTTGAGTTCGCATGGATCAAGACTGGGATTTATTTGTCACTCCGTATGACGGAGAGGTATCTCGGGGCCCTCTCGGTAATACAACATCGCAAGAAGCTTGCAAGCATGTGACCAATGAGTTTGGTCATGTGATCTTGTATTGCAGAATGAGTAAAGAGACTTGCGGATAACAAGATTAAACTAGGTATGGAGATACCGACGATCGAATCTCGGCCAAGTAACATATCGTCGGACAAAGGGAATTGTATACGGGATTAATTGAATCCTTGACATCGTGGTTCAACCGATAAAGATCTTTGTAGAATATGTAGGAATCAATATGGGCATCTAGGTACCACTATTGGTTATTGACAGGCGAGGAGTCTCGGTCATGTCTACTCGATTCTCGAACCCGTAGGGTCGCATGCTTAACGTTCGGTAGCGCTAGGGTAGTATTGAGATATTAATAGTGGAAAGTCTGAAGGTTGTTCGGAGTCCGGATGGGATACAGGACATCACGAGGAGCTCCGAAATAGTCCGGAGGTAATGATTCATATATGGAAAGTTCTTATCGGGGTTCCAGAAAAAGTTCAAGTTTTTTTGGTATTGTACCGGGAAGGTTCTAGAAGGTTTTGGAGTGGGGCCTACATACATGGGGGACCCACATGAACGTCGGTAGTGGGGAAAGTCCCCACAACTCTAGTCTAGGTGCACCAAGATCCTCCCTTAATGGAATAGTATCATATCCCAAGGGGATAAGTTCAGGATCCGGGGATAGCGATTGGTGGGGAAGGTAAGGTGGGATTTCCTTCCTCCCCCTTTGGCCAACGCCCCTAGGGCCTTAGAGGGCAAGCCACCAGTCCCCTCCACGCCTATATAAAGGTGGGGAGGCATTGGGGGCAACGACCCTTTGACCCTTGCCCGATACCTCTCCCGACTCCTCCCACGTTTCACCGGTGTCCGGCAGCGTAATTGTGGCCAATGCCTATAAAGGTGGGGAGGCGTTGGTGAAGTCCTACCGGAAATACGCTGCATACTGTCGTGTTGGTCCCGATCTCATGTACCCCCTCTCTCTCGCTTGCTGGATCAAGAAGGAGAGGACGCCGCCGAGCCACGCGTGTGCTAAACTCAGAGGTGTCGTCTGTTCGGCACTTGAGCGGGAGTTCGTAGACGGATCGTGATTGAATCGCGAAGACGTTCAACTACATCAACCATGTTTCTTAACGCTTCCACTTAGCGATCTACAAGGGTATATAGATCTAATCTTTCCTCTCATAGATGTGCATCTCCTAGATTGATCTTGGTGAGCATAGGAATTTTTTTGTTTCCCATGCAACATTTCCCAACAGAAATCACTTCAAACATGGAGTTTAGGGTTGTTGACAACATCATATCGCTTCGCCTAGCCATGGGCATAACAACAGGGTGGCAAATTCACACTGTCAGCATCTATAATTGGAGCAGGCTCTACAAATCCCTCAGGTCTCCTGTAACAACGCAAGTCAGCCATCTGAAATAATTTGTATTCTTCGATCGTCTTCCTAGCTATGGTGTCCTTAGTTAGTTCAGCCATCGTCCTCCTACCACCCGTTTCAACCTCAACCACCCAATTGAGCTCAACCTCATCTTGTACCTGGGGTTCATCATCAACATATTATTACTTGACTTCAACATCCTTCTATAACTTCAGTCGAACTTACTCTTGCCACTTAAGTTCCACCTGATCGTGTCACTTGACTTCACCCTTCTTCTATAGTAAATATAATCATTTTAGCCTAACCCATGCCACATCAACTGTTCCTTCAAATTATCAGTAGTGATTGATTCTTCAAGCCATGGCTCAAATGCAGGATAACATAAAGATTCTTTATGCAAAAATGAACCTAACCATCCACTCCTTATCCATCAGCAACAGACAATATACACATTTAATCAAGTTTTATAAGTTTCTTCCCTAACAAATATTCTAAAACATTCAAAAGCATGGCCTCACACCTACAGACAGAGTTCATGATTCATCTCAACACACAAGAAACACTTGCCCTTGAGGCAGATCGGAAGGGGGCCCTAACAGATAAGTAGTTGAATATTTTACAAGTTTCTTCCCTAACAGATATTCTAAATAAGAGCATGGCCTCACATCTACAACGGAGGTCATGATTCATCTCAACAAACAAGAAAGACTTGCCCTTGAGGTAGATCAGAAGGGGACCCTAATAGATAAGTAACTGAATATTTTACAAGTTTCTTCCCTAACAGATATTCTATAACATTCAGAGCATGGCCTCACACCTACAACAGAGGTCATGATTCATCTCAACAAACAAGAAACACTTGCCCCTGAGGCAGATCGGAAGGGGGCCCTAACAGATAAGTAATTGAATATTTTACAAATTCCTGCCCTAACAGATATTCTAAAACATTCAGAGCATGGCCTCACACCTACTCACAGAGTCCTTGATTCATCCCAACACACAAGAAACACTTGCCCTTGAGGTAGATCAGAACGGGGTCGTCCTCGGTGATACTTGTAAGACAAGGAGTCGACAACGCCAGAGAAAACAAATACCTCCTTCGTGGATGGGGATGGACAAGCTCCGAAAGCCACAGGAATGCCAGCGTCCTTTTTGACTATAAATGCCAGCATCCTTGATGCTAGGGAATGGCGACATCCTTAGTGGATGGGGAGGGGAAGAAGCTCTGACTGCCACAAATGGGGGTTTTGCAGGAATGGAGATGGGTCGATGAGATGCGGGGCAAATGTATTTAAAGTGACTAAACACGCCTATCAATTTGGCGGCGAAATAAATGGGTATGTTGGAGGATCTGACAAGTTTCATGTGACACGCCAAACAGCTAGACTAGTTTATAGGCTAGATGGCTTGACACGATCAAGGGTCTACCTGTGTAAAATAACTCGGTCAATCCAGCGGAACTGTATCACGCCATTTAATAGGCGGCGCCACATTGGTGGCGCGACCGACAACCGGTCAAAGGCACCTCGGCGTACGATGTCTTCACGTGTATGTTCGGTGCCTATTTAGAAGGCGCGGGTTTGGATGGGTGGGGGATGGGGAAAATAAGATCCTCCATGGGTCATTTAGCAAAAATAACACCGGCCGGCAACGATGAGCTCGTAGGAGGGGTGGCAGTGGCAGAGTGGCCGGATTGGGGATGGTGCATGACCTAAAACTTCAGCCCGCCATTTTTTCTTTTCATTTTTGGGGTGGTGTTTGACACTCTACATGTAAGTCTCCAAGGGCATTTTATTTTTGTGCAGCTCAGAGGGAAAATTTTGGTGGCTACCAATTTTTATTTTTGCATCCGTAGTCTGCTGGTGCACCAAAAGTAGATTGAAACTGGTTGTTACTGAAAATTAAGCAACCTTTATTTAACTTATATTAAGTTAAACCTGGTACTAGAAACCATGAAATGGAAAAGGGAAAAATCCTTGTTTCAATCAGGCCATAATTAAAACTTGGAAACTGAAGGCCGGTGAGGCTCCTGCATGGACTGAGTCACACGCTCACAAGTCACATCCACGTTTTCAAGATATCTGATGCGAATTCCAATCTAGCGTCCTGGACCAAAACAAGATTGACGCGCAAGGACCATCATTTTCACATGAACACGCATGGCACACCCTTCCACGGGAAAGAAGCACGAACCTGACAGGGTGTGAGATCATCTTCCACCAATTCCCACAAACAGAGTACCACACACAGCATGTACTACAAGGAAACAACACACCCACCCCACAGGTAGACACTACTAGGGAAAAGCCTATACACAGAATCTTAGCAGCAGCGCGGCTCAAAAAAGAGCGTTGCTGCTAATTAGTAGTAGCGCGTGTGCGGGAAACTCGCTACTGATAAGTTTTTAGCAGTAGCGCGCTCGCTGTAAACCGCGCTGCTACAAATATCGACCGGCGGTGTCCACCTAACTTCATTTAGCAGTAGCGCGGTGGCGCGAACCGCGCTACTGCTACGGATGTAGGAGTAGCGCGCTTTTTCTGAGATCGTTGCTGCTAAATTTTAAATTGACACACTTTTTTGTCCATGTTAGCAGTAGCGCCGTCGCCCAAAGCGCGCTGCTGCTAATTCCTTAGCAGCAGCGTGTTTTAACTCCCGCGCTACTGCTAATCCGCACCAACCCACCACCTTTTCCCCACCCGTCCCTCCCCCTCCCCCTCCTCTCTTCCCTTTCCCCTACCTCCCACATGCTCCCACTCTCACTCTTCTTCTTCCTCAATACTTCTCCCCCATTACTCTCTCTTCTATCCACCTTTCTCTCTCTTCATTACTCCTACCTAACTACACCACCTCCATTAATGCATTTCCTTTCTCTTTTTCCTTTCCCCTCCACTAGTTGAAGTTGTCTCCTCCCAAATTAGGTAGCTAGGTAGATGTAGGATTTAGTTAAGTGACCTATTTGCCCCCTAACTAGATCTATCTTTGTCAAGAAGAGCTTTGTGCATTTTTGATCTCCCTACAACATCATCTCCACCGTGTGCTCGATCTCGAGATAGAGGTGATGAAAATTTTATGCTTTTGCAAAATGGAAATATGTTTATGTGTGTGTGATATGTTTGTGGAAATTGTGTGTGTGGCATGAGTTGACGCCAAATTGTGCTTTTGAGTTGCCTATGTTTTGCCGAAATGTCGATTCATTTCTGTTTCGGCGAATTCCGGGCAAACTCTAGATCCATATATGTCCTATATTTAGGGAAGGTCATGCCGAATTTTTGTATGACTTTGATGCATGCATGCATTTTTATAATCAATTTGTTTATTATTACCGTGTAGAGTTGACGATGGTCAGTGGAACGATGGTGGACAGGTGGTTGCGGTCGGCGGTGCAGGACATGAAAGAAAATAACTGGACAAAGATTTTATATCCATGTCGAAAATGCAAAGGAATAGTTTGGCTCGACCCCCATGACGATGGTCGTGTCGAAGCGCACCTGCTCATGACTGGTTTCATGGATGGCTATACTCGGTGGATAATTGAAGATGAGGATGACGATGTTGAGGATGCCGATGGGGCTGGCAATGATGACATGGGGCAAGACGAAGAGATGATCGATAATGGCGGCGGGGAAGAGGCCGGACATGGCGGCGGAGAAGGGGCCGGACATGGCGGAGGAGAAGGGGTCGGACATGGCGGCGGAGAGAACGACATGGACTCCACGCAGCAGAGTTCGTCGGTACTAAGTTCAATCGTGCGGGACCCTCATGTTCAAGCATTGCTTCGCAAGGAGACGAGTACTGAGAGAGCTGCTTCTAGAGAGGAGGCTAAGCTGGAGCAACTGGTGGTAGACTCGAACACTCCATAGTATGATGGTTGCAATCCCGAGGTGACCCGCTTGAGTTTCACGCTCCAACTCCTGAAGACGAAGGCTAAAAACAAATGGACCGGCACTAGCCTCGATGAGCATCTCAAGTACCTAAAGGATGTTCTTCCCGCGGGTAATCTATGTCCTACTAGTGTTGATGAGGCCAAGAAGATCGTGTGCCCTCTTGATCTGCCACACGTTAGATACCATGCATGCATCAATGATTGCATAATTTATCGGAAGGAGCACGCGGAAAAAACAAGCTGTCTGGTGTGCAATGCTTCTCGATACAAGAAGGACGGGAAGAAATGTCCCCAGAAAGTTGTATGGTACATACCGATCACTCCCCGTCTCCAGAGGTATTTTGTAGATCCCAAGGAAGCAAAGCTAATGCGCTGGCACGCGGAGAGAAAGAAGCCCGACGATGGAGATGATCCGAAGCTGAGACACATGAAGGATGGAAGCCAGTGGAGAGCGTTGAACAGCTTCTATCGGTATTTTGAATGTGATGCAAGGAACATCGTGCTCGGCGCGTGTACCGATGGCATGAATCCGTTTGGCAACCAGAACACCAACCATAGCACATGGCCCGTGTTTGTATGGATGTACAACCCCCCCTGGTTGTGCATGAAATCGAAGTACATTCACATAAGCATGCTTATTCAAGGGCCGAAACAACCAGGAAATAATATTAATTTGTATCTGGGGCTACTTCAAGAGGAGTTAGACACGTTATGGAAAACACTGGCCAAGACATGGGACGCCAGCAAAGGTGAGTATTTCAACATGAGAGCCGTGCTGATCACGACAGTGTAGGACTATCTCGGTTATGGATATGTGGCAGGCCAGGTGTGCCATGGATATTGCGGATGCACACGGTGCATGGATGATACGACGTCTCAGCAGCTAACGTCAAGGAAAGATGGCAGGTCTGGGAAAATCGTGTACATGGGGCATCGAAGATGGCTTGAACAGGATGACCCGTGGAGAAACCGTGGAGATCTATTCAATGGTCACGCCGAGCATCGAGGACCTCCACGTAAGCGGAGGGGTGCCGAAATCGATGAGCTGTTGAAAAACTAGAAGGAGTGCCCCGCGCTGGGAAAGACGATGAGAAAGGCGCTGGAGCCGCTGCTGAAGGTATGGAAGACGAGGTCTGTGTTCTGGGACTTGGAGTACTGGCACAAACTCGATACACCTCATTGCCTTGATCAAATGCATATATGTAAGAATGTCCTTGAGAGCTTGCTCGCAACACTGATGAACATGCCGGATAAGACCAGGATGGGCCGAAGGCAAGAAAAGACTTGCAAGATTTGAAAATTAGGGAAGATCTGCACATGCCGCCCCGTAAAATGTCAGACGAGACAGAGATGGAGACAGAGGAACAGGAGAAGAAGGGCAAGAAAATAAAGAAAGAGGATTATTGCCCCCCTTCTTGCTTCACCTTAAGTCAGGCTGAGATCAATCAATTCTTTAAGTGCCTTACCGGAGTCAAAGTTAGTTCCGGTTATTGTGGCAAGATAAGCAGATATCTAGACACGGACAAGAAAAGGTTCAACGGGATGAAGTCTCATGACTGTCATGTGATGATGACGCAGATACTACTTGTTGCCCTTAGAGGGATAATGGACAAGCACGTCCATGACACGCTTATTGGTCTCTGCAACTTTTTTGATGTCATCTCTCAAAAATCGATCAGTGTGAAGCAGCTCCGAAGGCTACAGGAAGAGATCGTTGTGATACTAAATGAGCTTGAGGTGTACTTCCCGCCCGTGTTCTTTGACGTGATGGTGCATCTGTGTGTCCATATTGTGGATGACATATAGACCTGGGGTCGTCATTCCTGCACAACATGATGTCGTTTGAGAGGATGAATGGGATCATCAAAGGATTCGTTCGTAACATGTCCCGTCCGGATGGAAGCATCGTCCAGGGCTATTTGGCACAAGAGTGCATCTCTTTCTGTGAGAATTTTCTATATGGCGCAGACCAGCCGCCTGGTGTTAGTGTTGGTTTGCCCGTTAACAAGCACAATGGGAGGCTCGAAGGAGATGGTCACTGCAACGGTCGCAGGGAACTACACGTGGCATACTCAGATCGACGCAGCGACTTTGATAGAGCAAACTTGGCAGTGCTACAACACCTAGACGAGGTAGATCCTTTCGTGGCACTGCACAAAGAAATTATCACAAAGAAGTATCATGACCGGGGGTATGCAGGACGAACGCCAAAGTTACTAGAGAGCACAACTCCACTTTCCTGCATTGGTTCAAAGAGCATATTATTGTTAATCCCCCGGAGGAGGGCTCTAAGGACGGATTGCTCATATACGCCTAGCACATGGCCCCTCGCCCAACCTCGTAACCTATCAGGCATATGATATCAACGGATACACGTTCTACACGAAGGCCAAAGATATGGACAGTGATGATCAGAACTCAGGGGTGACGATGGAATGCATGACCGGCAGCGACAACGGCGCAACTGAATGATTTTATGGAAGGGTCGAGGAGATCTGGGAGCTTGACTACTCTGGACTACACAACACGACGATGTTCCGTGTCAGATGGGCAAAGAATGTCGAAAGAGAAAACTGGATTTTCACTACCATGAGTATACCCGACGCCAAGAGCGCTACCGTGAACGCTACGCAAAAAACGAGCCATGGGTACACGCTAAGCACGTGACACAATGCTTCTTCATAACCGACCCATGCAATCCCAGTCGTGTTGTCGTGAGGAGAGGCAAAAGGAACATCATTGGAATAGATGGAGTCGCCAACGAGGAAGACTATGATATGTATGGCAACCCAATGAGGGAAGATGACGATGATGATGAAGTATACGTCAAAAGAAGAATCAATATTACATTACCTAAGAAAAATCGTACTCCATGGAAAAGGCAAAGTCACAATGAGGGGCTCAATTATTCTTCGACGAACAAGAAGGGAAAGAAGCTGACTCAAAAACGAAAATGTCAGTGCTGAGGAAGCGTTTGTTATCGGTCAAAAGATGTAATATATATATATATATATATATATATATATATATGTTCCTATTTTGTATACACACTTAGCCATTATTATGCATGGGTCCAATAATGTAATATATATGTTCCTATTTTGCATACATATTTAACCGTCAAATGATGCAATATATATCGCCCTCCCTTCGTTCACTGCTCTCGGGAAATAAAAGTGAGAGAAAATAAAGGAAAAGAAAAAGGAAAACTGGCAGTAGTAGTAGCAGCGCATTTCGTATAAACCGCTACAGCTACTGATGGTAGTAGTAGCGCATTTCATATAAACCGCTACAGCTACTGAAGGTAGTAGCAACGCGTTTTGTCCATACGCGCTGCTGCTACGTCCACTTAACCCAAAATTCTCACTATCCCTGCTTCATCCCGCCTTTTCCCCCCAAATCCCCACTCTCTCTTCCCTCGTCGCTCGCCCCCGACCCCCGCGCTCGCCCCCGACCCC
>NC_057810.1:361013995-361019540 GCF_018294505.1 Triticum aestivum
CCGCCGCCTCCGGCCGTGAAGCTCGCCGGCGCGCGCCCCGCCGCTCCTCGGCGCATCTCCGGCCAGATCCGGTGACCCCGCGCCCGGATCCTGCGACTCCCCCTCCTCCGGCAACCTTCTCCTGCCCCGGCCATCCCCGAGTCCAACTCCGGTGAGTCTCCGGTGATCCTCGATATCCGTGCCACGAGGTTGACTTTTCCCCCTTTGTTTACGACCAAGTCCCGAATATTTTTGCATAATCATGCCATGTCCATCGCACCGTATCTCTACATCTGTAGCTCCGTTTCGTGCGTGTAATATGTCAAATTGTTTGTCTCAACGAGTACATCATTTCATTCCATTGCATCATATTTATTTGAGGTCATCTAGATGCCTGAATCATCGTTGCAAGAGTGCTTCATGATGTTGTCTGCTGTCTGTTTACAGAACTAGCTCTTTTGTCATTTTTGCCATGATTGATGTGTGCATCCTATGAGGTTGATGTCTACATGTGTTTTGAACTATTCCATGTCTTCTTTACAGAGGTGCTTACCATGTATTTTTGTGATCAATGTGGTGACTAGCACAAGCATGCAAACTAGGCATCGTGGTGTTGCTGATTTGTCCCTGTTCTGCTGTTATTTTGATGCCATGTAAACTTGATGCTACAGAGAGATCCATGCATATTTTGAGATACTTCAGTAAGGATGTTTTGAACATATGGTTGTTCTCTATCCATTCATGCCCATGTTTGAAATTATGGAGTAGTCTAGCATGTCATTTTCGTGCTCTACTTTTGCTTCAAAATGTTTCCTGGCAGATTGTTTATATGTTATTCAATTTTGCCAAGGTTGCTATAGTTGATCCTTGCATTCTATGAACTTGTTCTTGCCTTGGTTTGTTTCATAAACATGTCTTCTTGATGATGCTACGCTTATCTTGTCATGCAATGACTTGTGGTCAGTGAATCAAGCTTGTTAAGCAGGGTACGTGATGTTGCTGTTTTGCTAGGCTGAATCTGTTACTTGGTGATGCTATGTAAACCTGCTTCTACAAATCATTCTATGCATAATCTGGAGATGTTAACTAAATATGTTTTGTTCTACATGCCATGCTCTATCCATACATGCCCCTGGTTGCATTTATAGCTTGCGGTAGCTTGTTCATATCTTGCTCCAAAGTTGCTTGATAATGTTGATGTCAGCCTGTTAACATTAAGTTCAGTTGTTTCCATGATTGTTGCTACTGATCCATACACCCTATGAACTTGATATTGCCATGCTTAGCTCCATAAATATGTCTTCTTACTGTTGGTTGTCTTGTCATACCATGTAATGCTCTGTAGTGAGTTGCAGAAGCTCATCAACATGCCTACTTATTGTTGTTCCTGCCATGTTTGAATCTGTAATATAACTTGCTATGTTTACATGGGTGCCATCATATTTTCTGTTCCTTTTTGGCTTATGGTCAGTAAGGGACTTTTGTTCTATGCATTTAGTAGATTCATGCCATGCCTTTGTTTGCCATGATAAGTTCCTGTAACATGTTGTTTGAAAGCTCTAAACATTGCAACCTGATGTTATTTTCTGCAAAGTCTGAAACTATTATCGTTTGCAATCTTGCCATGTGTGTTTGAGCATGTTCTAGTGATTTATGGAGATAGCTCAGTGTTCATGTTTTGTTATGCTTTACCTGTACATCATGCCCATGCCTTTTGTTTTCTTGTTGAGATCCTGTAGCATGTTGTTTTGATGCTTGCAATATGCCTAGTTGCTGTTTTGGACAGCTTGTCCTTTAAACTTGTTTCATGTGTGTGTGTTGAACCGTTGCTCCGTTTTGAGTGTGCTCTATATGAAACTTGCTTGATTTTGCATGTACTTTCATATTATCATGTTGCATCCTTGTTTTGAGGTGTTTGCTTGATGTTTGTGTGCATTTTGCATCAATGCCATGTTTAACTCGTTTTGCTCATATCTTCTAGGCCGTAGCTCCGAACTAAATGAACTTTATATGTAACTTGACTAGGATCTCGTGTAGATCATCTTGGTGCATCTTAACTTGCTGTTTAACAACTTGAACATAAGGTTTATTCAGATCTGGACCATTTCGAAATTTGCATATGAGGACTTACCGGAATTGTTATATGTTGTTTCCGGCCTCATTTAAACTTGCCTTGATGTGTTGCTCTTGTTTGCATCATCTCTTGCCATGAGTAGCTTCATCTAGATTTGTCATGCATCATGCTTGTTTGTGCATCATGCCTTGTTTATGTGTGGTGTGTTTACGATGTTGTGTGCTTCTTCTCGATAGTTCCCGTTTCATTGCGATCGTGAGGATTCGTTCGTCTACGCTGGGTTCGGCTTCATCCGTTCGTCTTCTTCATGGACTCGTTCTTCTTCCTTGCAGGATTTCAGGCAAGATGACCGCTACCCTGGATCTCACTACTATCATTGCTATGCTAGTTGCTTCGTTCTATCGCTTTGCTGCGCTACCTATTCACCTGTTTATCAAGCCTCCCATATTGCCATGAACCTCTAACCTTTGATACCTTTCCTATGCAAACCGTTGTTTTGCTATGTTACCGCTTTTGCTCAGCCCCTCTTATAGCGTTGCTAGTTGCAGGTGAAGTTGAAGATTTCTCCATGGTGGACAGGATTTTGGTTGGGATATCACAATATCTTTTATATTATTAATGCATCTATATACTTGGTAAAGGGTGGAAGACTCGGCCTTTTGCCTGGTGTTTTGTTCCACTCTTGCCGCCCTAGTTTCCGTCATACCGGTGTTATGTTCCCGGATTTTGCGTTCCATACGCGGTCGGGTGATTTATGGGACCCCCTTGACAGTTCGCTTTGAATAAAACTCCTCCAACAAGGCCCAACCTTGGTTTTACCATTTGCGTCACCACCACCTATCCCTTCCCTTGGGTCAGCCAACCCGAGGGTCATCTTTATTTTAGCCCCCCCGGGTCAGTGCTTGTCTAAGTGTTGGTCCGAACTAAGCTGCCTGCGGGGCCACCTCGGGGCAACTTGAGGGTTGGTTTTACTCGTAGCTAGTCTCATCCGGTGTTGCCCTGAGAACGAGATATGTGCAGCTCCTATCGGGATTTGTCGGCGCATTGGGCGGCTTTGCTGGTCTTGTTTTACCATTGTCGAAATGTCTTATAAACCGGGATTCCGAGTCTGATCGGGTCTTCCTGGGAGAAGGTATATCCTTCATTGATCGCAAGAGATTATCATGGGCTAAGTTGGGACACCCCTGTAGGGTATAATATTTCGAAAGTCGTGCCTGCGGTTATAGGCAGATGGGAATTTGTTAATGTCCGGTTGTAGATAACTTGACACCAGATCCGAATTAAAACGCATCAACCGTGTGTGTAGCCGTGATGGTCTCTTTTCGGCGGAGTCCGGGAAGTGAACACGGTTTCTGTGTTATGTTTGACGTAAGTAGGAGTTTAGGATCACTTCTTGATCATTGCTAGTTTCACGATTGTTCCTTTGTTTCTCTTCTTGCTCTTATTTGCGTATGTTAGCCACCATATATGCTTAGTCGCTGCTGCAACCTCTCCACTTTACCCCTTCCTTTCCCATTAAGCTTTGCTAGTCTTGATACTCATGGTAATGGGATTGCTGAGTCCTCGTGGCTCACAGATTACTACAACAACAGTTGCAGGTACAGGTTATTCGATGATCATGACGCGAGAGCGATGCTTGCTTGTCTTGGAGTTCTTCTTCTGCTTCTTCTTCGATCAGGGGATAGGTTTCAGTTCGGCATCCTGGGAAAGCAGGGTGGATGTTGTTTGAGTTTCTGTTTGTGTTTCATCCGTAGTCGGATGTTGCTCTTATGTATTGTGATGATGTATTGGTGTGGCTTTGTATGCCTTATGTATGTATCCCCATCTATTATGTAATGTTGATGTAATGATATCCACCTTGCAAAAGCGTTTCAATATGCGGGTCTATCCTTGGTGGGACCTTCGAGTTCCTTCTGGAAGCATACAATAAATCTTATTCTTATTCCATCCAAGTGAATAATCCCTTCATTCGGAGTTTGTTCGTGATGAATAAATTCTAGTTCCAAGTGTTTTCATCTTTTTTTTTCCGGAGTTCAAATTTCCGCAGCCATTTCATCGGAACCTCCATCTAAATCATCGCAAGGCTCATCTTATTCTTTCTTCCTTCATTCTATCTCGTCATCCTTTTGTTACCGGAGTTCTTCATGGTGGTTCTTCTTGATTTAATTCATTCTCTCAAGAGTTCATCAAGATTCTTGTTGGCAGAGTTCAAGTATCTTTTCTTCTCGCATCTCGAAGTGCAATTAATTCTCTGTATTCTTTTGAAGTGGAGTTTTGCATTTATTCGTTCTTCTCAGCTATCCAATCATTTCCGTTTTGTGGCCGGTTATCACCTTATAATCTTGAGATGTTACCTATAAGTCCACATCAAGCTTATTCTTTTCGTTGTTGATTTTCTCAACAACTCTGTCCAATCCTTCCTTCTAAGTTCTTGTCATTCAATTCTTTCAATTCTTCCAGAGGCATTGCGTGGGTCATCTCGTCAAGTGCCATCTCTTTGGGTTAAGTTCAGATTCTATTCCTCCATGTTTCAACCGGAGTGCTGCCTAAATCATTTCAGTCTTATTCGTTTCTTATCTTGTTCTAACCGGAGTAGTTTCTTAGTCTATCTAATTCTGTGAGCTTTCGATTCTTGTCATTCTTGTCGTTCCTCTCTTCTTCCTGAATGCTCTCGATTCTTTGCTTCTTCTCTTGAGTTCTTGTTTCACCTCATCCCTTTTCCCTTCCGTCTCGGTCCTAAGATCTCGGGACGAGATCTCTTGTTAGTGGAGGAGTGTTGTAATGCCCCGGTTTCGATGCGCCAGGTGTCTGCTAGTTATTCGCCGTCGTTGCCATGTCTTTTGCTTGCATGTTGCATTTTATCATGTCATCATGTGCATTGCATTTCATACGTGTTCGTCTCATGCATCTGAGCCTTTTCTCCGTTGTCCGTCTTGCAATCCGGTACTCCTATGTCATCCGGCGTCCCCTTTTGTCTCTCGTTGTGTGCGGGTGTTAAACTTTCTCGAAATGGCCCGAGGTTTTCCAAGCGGCCTTGGTATAGCACCGGTAGACCGCCTGTCAAGTTTCGTGCCATTTGCAGGTCGTTTGATACTCCAACAGTTAACCGCGTAGCCCGAAACCCCCCTTTCTCTTCGCAGCCCAACACCCCTCCAAACTGGCCCAAAACCCATCTAACTCCCCTCCATGCTCTCGGTCGTTCGATCATGATCGCGTGGCCGAAAACCGCTCCTCATTTGGACTCTCCTAGCTCCCTCCACCTATATATTTGTGCCTCCCCCCGAAAATCCTGCAGATCAAACCCTAGCCCCGCTCCCCTCGCGCGCCGGACATGTCCAACCCCGCCGGACATGTCCAGCCTCCACCTTGCTCCGGCCAATCGCGGCCTGCCACGTCACCTCCTCCGCCGCCTCAGCCACTCACGCGCCTCCACCTGTCCGCGCCGCCGCCCCCTCTCTCCTCCCTCCGCCGCCGCGCCGCCCGGGGCCCAGA